>NC_067195.1:36512614-36637614 GCF_000699445.3 Schistosoma haematobium | reverse complement strand
CTATCTTAATCTTCATATCCATCTTCTCCAATTCACATGAACTCTTTTTTATCACAGTTACCTCGATCACACCACTTTTACTTCATATTATTTATTACCATTATTGCGATTGCCATTATCATTATTACCTCAGTTAACAAGATGGAATTCTCCTAACATGCATTTTATTCATACGATTTTCTTCATTTTAATTTTTACTATATTGTGACTTGACACCATTCGAAATCATTATGACCTTTCTAATTTACAAATAACACAATTCTGTAGTATATATGTCGAAACAGTTACAAACATTCACCATTTTTAACACACAACATTGTCAATTTTATTAATACATATCATATTTTGGCCTTTGTAAAATGTCATAATTTTGGACTTAAAACTGTAGAGCTTGGTGATGGAGTTACAGTAAACAACTGTTCTCTTAAATATTCTTCATTTTTGGCTATTCTATAAGGCTTTTTAAACTGCATATGAAATTTTCTCGTCGTAGTAACTTTCTTGTAAACACCGTTGTTATTTAGTGTTTGCATAAAATTATTATCAAAGAATGGAGGGCATGCTAATTTTTTTCATCAAAGCTTCGACAATTCTCTTCGATTCTGGCTTATTTATTTTGTCTAAAGAAAGACATGCCACGAAAATTCTATTCTGGCTGTTTGTCTATATTTCACTATGAATGGACCTCTTAGTTTATTATTTCATAATTACTCTTTAATTCTAATCCCATTTTAGGTCAAACTTCAGGTTAGTTTTCACTTATAAATTTGCATTGATTTAAGTAATAACATTTGTGAGAACCGCCATGAGATCATATGAAAATTACTTCTCTGATTTTGAAGTAGTTAATCATAGTGATAAAAATACAAACACTTATCGTAGTACGTATGAGTTTCTGGACAATATCCAAGAGTGTCGACTTTAAACGCGATGGATCATACCAAGATATAATTATTGGTTAGAAAGAGCGTTTCATTTGGGAAGCTATCTATGTATTGGGTACGATAATTGGAAGTCAATGCTTACGAAATTTTCTGAATATGTTGACCACTCTTAGGATACAAAAACAGATCCAGACCTAATATATATTCTGCTTGCTTGTAACATAGTTCGAGACTTGTGAACCAATGAGTAAACTTGATTTGTTTTGTGTATTGCGTTTTTACACCATTCGTTGCTCTCGCAAAATCACGTGGGTGTTCTCTATGCATACAATTCAAACCATATCACAAGAGCTGTGGATAGCTATGTCCTTTTTCCGCTACTTAGAAACTTATGGATTTCCAGTTGCACAAATTTGCTAAAGATTTAAACCTATGGGTTTATAACCATGCTAGTGCTTAAAACCAGGCATAAAAATTTGTTTTGTTTACATTATCTCGTCACAATGTTACTGGATAATAACCTGTATGTGCAGAAGCGATCACAGACACGCATCATTTTACACCTTTTTGTCTGCAGTAAATTAAAGAGAATTTCGGAACTTGTTTCGCGTTCGAACTGAAGACCGCTAATGTCGATGAGGATTTAGGCCTTTCGCTCTCACTGAAGTGAGTATGCAAGATGTATCACTACTTGGGTATAACAGAATAATGAGTTGCTGTATGCAACAAATGCTGATTAGAAATACTATTTTACTTGACAGAGCCCTATCTCGTCTCTTCTAAATCTGAATAGACCGAAAACGCGAGAAAAGAACAGCTTTATCAGAGGTAATAACGCACAAGATGGAAAGATATTGGAGCGCGTATCACTCCTACCATACCTGAAACTTCATCACATATTCGGGGAATTCCACATTTTACAAACCTCATCAAGGAGGATGCAGTATCAATCATAGTTTCAGGATTGGATGTATATGTTGGGAATCTAAAAATGACTGATAAGTGGTTGTGAATTATCAACTTTAAACTACCAGTTATCGAATAAGCAGCTTTTAGTCGAAAATAATGGCTTTCAAGCAATAAAAATTCTTATTTTTCATGGTCTTAGGTGGACTACGTTCGAGGAACATCCTAAATTAAGCAATGCACAGGACGTCTGCTACCAGAAAACTGTGGTTTTCGGACAAATGTCGAGTCCTCATTCAAGACTGTGGTTATGGTGCTCTACAAAACCACGTGGCGTTACGGTACAAGAACTCAGAACTTATCACTCAATCTTATAGAATTATGTTTCATTCCCACGTTAGGTACTCGATTAAAAAACGTCCTTATGAATCTGGTCGTAGTGCTTATTGTGTAGCTAATAAAAATCGGATGATTTCACTTTAGCTGCTTTACCGTTAAATTATAATTTTATGATCGCACAAAGATCCTCTTGTTATATCTAGACATATCGATATCTTTTCAAGTATAACTTTGAAACTCTTTACTTCTGATCTGATTGTGTTAAAATACTATCATAAAGACGTTGTAAAACTCTGAATACTTGTGGGATCTTTACACTGTAAAATCATGTATTGAGTTAATGGGTTCAAACAGAAGGCTCATTCAGGACAAAAGTGAGGAGCACTCTTTGTGTAAGGTCAGGGATATTAATTTGAACGTTAGTGAAACTGAGATCTAACTGGTGGCCAGGTCGATTTTACACCTAGCATTTAAAGGATGTCCGTTGCTATTTATAATCCAGTAAGTGTACCGTTTCAATACACTTTAAACGATGAGCAGTTACAAAGAAGTGGAAATCAATGACGGTTTATTAAATTTTGAAAACTAGAGATATGAAAAATCTTATTTGTCACTAAAGGTTCGCAATGATGTGATTGTTTTAAGGTTTATTGCACAACCAAACAAGAGGCGTAATACAAGTTATTTAAATCTTCCAAAAAACGCAACATGGCTGCATTTAAAGCTGACAGCACACCACAAACGCCAATCTGGAAAACATAGGCAGTGTTGAAACCAGAAAATGAGCTTTCGGTAGATTTTTCCAAGGTGCTTGGTATTGCACTGTAGCCATTCTCATCTGGCAAACAAGCACTTTGTGTATTCGGGGAACACAGGGAAGCTTAAGTGAAGAGGACTGTAGAAGAGGTTGGTTGACAACCCAGCAAGTGCAACCGATATACTTACATTTATCGAGGAAAGCAATTAACAACAATCAAAAATGACAGAAGCCTTATATTGTAACAGTTCGAGAATTAAAGCTAAAAGTACTTAGTTCAACCCACTACATACACATAACTCCATGTTGTTTCTCTAGATCGATGGGATTTCATAAATCAGCCTTTATGTCAGTTAATTTACTACTAACAGGATAGAACATTCTGCACTTCGGACAACAGGTAAAAGCTGAAGAATCTTGAGTGTCACAAAATGTCATTCTTCATGCTTTACTCTCTCGGTAATTTATTAGTGTTCTTATAATGAACCTAAAACATTCGTGAGGTCACAGGGAATGCAAGATATGGCGGTTATATAAAACAAAAATAAATACTTTCGGTCACCTAAAGAAAAACATTTTTGAGCATTAACATCGGACTCCACAAAGCGACCCATGACGATTCGAGCAGTAAACAGACAATGCTGAAGTAATATAACATCCTTTCATATTGGACTCCGCCTGTAGTTCTTCTAGAGTTAATGCCTGTCCCAATCCCGGATAAAAGGGGAGAGTTGGGCATGGGGTTAGCGACCCCATCCCGTAGAAAACTAACTCGATAAAAAGGCGCTAACCAGAAAAAATAATTCAAACCATTTAAACTCTGCTCTGGGGGTTAGAAGGTTTTCACTTAGAAGAGTTATAATGACTCATGGTGAAAGCCGAGTTCCTCCGAAATCCACGACCAACAACCAGAGCAACAATCTTTATAGGTAGATGGGACATCCGGACAATGTGGGAGACAGGGTAGACCAGTCCAATAGCAACAGAAATGAGGAGATACAAATTGGCATCATTGGGAAGCAGCGAAACCAATTGGAACAGAACTAGACAGCAAAGGCTAGATATGATGCTATACTCGGGTCACGAAGAAGAAAATGCTCGACACACTCAGGAAGTTGCTGACGAGACTCCAATTCATGGGCGAGCCAATCAAATGCGTTTTAGGGATTTCAAGGTTACGGCGCCAACTTCAGTGCTTAATGCTAACGTACGATCGGTTTACAGGGAATTTTGTACTAAACGTGATAGTCGAGCTGCTATAACAAATTAAACGGTGGGACTATGATTTATGAACGAATCAATCAGGTATAAGATAACAGATCTAGGATTTTAACGCGAAAGCCTTTCAACTATTTGGCTAAATAAATTTCTGGCATTATAGCTGATGTCAGTTCGTGATGAAAAACCCATATGTAATTCCTAACCAAGGCAAAGTACAACAATTATTGCGAACTGTATAATAAAAGCACCAGTAAAACTGGTTGCAGCCAGGTACTACAATATATACGGATGTTTGGAGGGTGTACAGACTCCTACATAGCCTTGGTTATGTGCATCGTGTCGTTAGTCACAAGTAGCATTTTGTGATTTAATACTTAGTGTACTTACAAGACTAATCAATCGACTAAAATACTTAAACCGAGTCATCAACCAAACTGTCGATATCACGCTACAACCAAAACATCAACTCTAAATTAGACTAGTGAACTTGAGTGAAATGGTTGCAAAAAGCATCTAAAACTGTCTATTGACTGATTGTAGTGACTTACTTTTATCATGAGAACACGATTGGTTTAATGAAAACAATTATTATTATAACCAGTTGTACTAGTGACTGTTTTAAAATGCTCTTTGTTTAACTGTGCTAAAAACATTCATTATACTTACTTCGATTATGACCTCGCGCGAATTCGGTTATGTTCTGTAACCAAGCTTGTATCTTGGCACGATCTCGGTATTCTTCCGATACTACGAGATCGCCAGCAAATATATCTCGACTTGGTCCATTAACTGCCTTCTGATATTTGACTTCCGGGGGATTTTATGGATATCCTGGCACGCGTTCCTTTGTAGTGGTGTTCACAGTCAATCGCAACTCGACACCAAGCTACACTATGACGCAGGCTGCTATGGAGAAACAACATAAAAATTAAAATTAGAGACTTAGCATTTGGATGTGATTTCTGTAGCAGCTTGGTCGTTCTGATATTGCAGAACCTAGGTAGTACAATGAGTTTATGTCCGTGGTTCTGATACTCTTGTCCACTGTTTAGAAATAAATGATCCAACGGAACTGACAAAAAAGAATCATAAACGTAGGCAAAAGCAACAATATCTATCCCGATCCATATGCTGAAATCGTCAAACACAGTCTGAACCAAATATACGACTATGAGAATCACAACCCTCTCTTATATAACGATAAAATCACCACAGTATCTGTCAATGATTTGGATTAGTGGCTGAGTATTGAAAAGAGTAGGGGTAAAAGCATAGCGCAAAAACGTTGAAAATAGGTGGTCAAGACGTTATAAAAACCCTCTGAACTCGCTTTATGTTTCCATGTCGGAGTTAGATATACATCTGACCCGTTGTATAATGCTCTTTGTGATTTCGGGAATGAGCATTGAAGTCCCTAGCTAACAGAATTTCGTCAAACTTCAGGTTTGGTAGCTTTAGTGCCTTTTGTTTTATCACATCATCATGTGTGTTGGAACCTGTGGTTGGCCGATATATTCCTGCAATCAAGTACTTTGTGTCGTTTACATTGAAGTATAGAAGAATGATTCTGTCACTTTAGTTCATTCGGTGTTGCGTAGTATTACGGTTTTGAAGAGATTAACAATGTATTTCGCCAGTCCAGCTCCTGTTTTGTGTACCCCATCAAACTGGAAAATGTCACTGACTGACTGACACGCATCTCAAGTTCGTTTCATTATCCTTGATGTCGAACGACGGAAATGTTTTAATAAGGACTTTGATGTTACTATCCAACTGAACGCTCGCATTTCTGACCTCTCCCAGTTTACTTTTGAATTCTCTCATGTTGCTAAAGAGGCGACTGACGGTTTGCTTCACCTCCTGATATGCCTCTACAAAATTTCTGTTACTGAGTTTTCAAGCAGATTGTAACATAAAGTGTGTTGGCCCGTTCCGTCAGAACCAGTATCTATAGTTTTTTAGCGTGAATGGCGTGTCTCATTTGCAGAACCGTGTTTTCTGTGCTCGGATCTGTGGAATGTTGACGAAGATGCACCAGCACCAATTCATAATTTTTTCCTTTTCTACTGTTGCATTGCACATCTGGTGGAGTGGAAAAGTCGTTTTCCGAATTGAATCAGGCGTAAATGGACTCATTTAGAACCATAGTTTCTGAAGTTCACGGTTACGGACAGGGGACTTCAGTTTTCGTATGGTAAAGCAGATGAAGTAACCTAGGCACGCTAATTATCGTAGTTGTGTAAAGGTTCATACTACGTGATAGCCGAAGTCACTGTTTCTCATCGCTTTATTTCGACTATCACTTACTAACTCGAACATTTCGCGAACCACAATGCTGGTTATCAATTAACTGTTTGCTGACCTAACGGTGATATCTTTTACAGACCACGGGTTGTCGGATTTAAAAGGATTGCTTAACTGATGGTCTTTAGAATGTCAGCGCAATGTCCTCTGAAATGTGCGCTAAAATAAAATGTCTTTTAAGAAGAGGATAAAATTTTAGCTAAGATTTGATCACAAAACAAGTGGTATTGTCTGGCTGGATTGATGTATAATTAATGCTCGGTCGGTAACAACTGCATTTATCCTTACTATCAGATTTATGAATTTAATCCCGAAATTGTTTATCTGCAATTATGTGAATACGTGACCTATGTAGATGTCATATCATTGGTTTCACCGATTTGTCCTATTGTGATAATCAGAAATGTGCAGTTTACGAGTTCTGAAGGACACATTTGTGCTGAATAATCATCTCACTTGATGTTTAATGCTTTCATGAAAGGTATATGATTTGTCTAACTCGAATTTGAGAGAACCAATAAACCGATCGTCTGCAAGATGTTATTAAGATTTCTTCACCAGCGTGTGCTATATCTAAAGTTACTCATGATGTATAGGGCTAACTTTTTCCTGCTCTATGATATTTGAATTGAATTTGAACTATAGTATGAACTAAAAATCCCAAAATTAACGCAATTCAATCAAGAATCACGACACAAGCACGAACGAATGTATTGTATTTAGAATTCGAGATCTAGCATTCAACAAGTACAAAAGGATCATTAGTTAATTCAAACACCACATCTACCACAGCTTAAATTGGAATATAATTGTCTGTTATAGGTTGTACGTCTTCTTCTTAAGTTCATCCTGAGTCTGTCCGACATTGTATTGGATAAAAACTCTGTAGTATCTAGAATGTGCTCATTAGTATTGGAATTAACAACCGAAATCAGAACAGACTCACCTGGAATTGTATACCATCAGCATGTCGGTTTTGTACTGAAATCATTAATATCTAGAATTTGAACCATAGATTTTTCAACACTATCCTCCACCACGAAATAATGTTGGATCTTTATATCCCCAAGTTATGAATAATGTGACTTCACTCAAAACATATTTATCACATTGACTAGAGTAAACATTAGAAGTGTTTTTGTGATAAGGATAAACAGCATTTGATATGAAATCATCTGAATTGTAATCAGAATCGAGCTCATTTAGTACTTGTGGTTCGCATTGAACAAATTTTCCACAAGAAACAAATGCATTATGAGGACAAATAATATTTGATATGACATCAAGATTTGATTCTTCTGAAATAGTGTGGTGTTTGAATGAACCAATGATACCTTGGTACTTGTTGGATGCTTGATTTCGAATTCCAAATACAATACATCCGTTTGCGCTTGTGTCTTACTTTTTAACGCAATTGCGTTATTTGTGGGACTCTTAGTTCGTTCTATAATTCAAACAATTCAAAATATTATATTTACGTCGCGATGGAGCCTGCAATAGAAAAGGTAGATATTCATTCAACTCCTGAAGATTTTGAGGATTACTTGGAAAGGTTCGAAATCTGGAGCATGACCAAGAAAGATGTTAAGGGTGATAAAATTGTGGCACATTTTCTGACATTCACTGGGAGAGAAGCGTGCAGCTTATTAAATACTCTGGCATATCCAGAAAAACCTGTCTCACTCCCTTATGCATCTCCTAAAGAGCTATTATTAAGTCATGTAAAATGCACCAGTTTTGAATGCCGTGAAAGGGCGAAGTTTCATAAGATGGTTCGTCAAAATGATCAAAAGGCTCGGGAATTTATCCTTGAATTACAGAAACAAGCTGCCAAGTGTAATTTCGGTGATCAACTTCATGTGCTACTGAGAGATCGATTAATTGCAGGAATCAACATACCGAGTTTGGAAAGAGAGCTGTTAAAAATGCCAAACTGTTCCTTTCAAGATGCTAGAACTGCGTGTATTAACTACGAAGCAGTCAATGAACTTGATATCCAGTCGATGAAGATTTCTAATACTTTGCTTAGTCGTCGTGATGAACTACAACCTCAGGGTCAATCAAACTTGCGTTCATTTAACAGTGATTCCTATTCTCGTGTTAATATGAAAGGTGTTTCAACGAGGAATTTCAAAGCAAATCACAAAGGTGAGATGAAGTTTGGTAAATGTTTATCATGTGGAAAGTTTCATGCTCGCAATTCATGTGTATTTCGTAATGCTAAATGTTTTAAATGTGGTAAGGTAGGACACATTCAGTCAATATGCAAAGCTACTGTCCATTTTAGTTCAAGCTGTACTAAATCTTGTAATTTAAATTTCAATAATTCGGATGTTTTTAGTGATCATTTATCTTTGTCTACTATTTTGAAAGGTAATGCTCATATTCAGAAGCGGCTATATACATCGCTTGGTTCATTTCATGACTTTATTCTGGACACAGGTAGTATAGAGTCCATTATTTTATTCAAGAACTTGAAATCTTTAGATCCTAATGTTGTTGTACGACCCACTGAAGTATCAATATTGGGGATTACTGGACACAGACTGCCCATACGAGGATGTTGTGAATTGCTAATCAGAGATGATAATTCTTCATACATACCTTGTGAATTTTTAGTCAGCGAAACAGGACTGTCAATATTGGGTTTAAAGAATTTGAAAAGGCTTAAGGTTGAGTTGTCCTTCTTAGTTTCTAAAGAAAATCCTGATACTTTACTTAAAGATTTGATAGCTATGTGTGCTAAGTGCAGTGGAGGTATGAAAATTAAGCCTATAAAACTTCAAGTACAGGGTGATCCAGTCTTTCTTAAAAGACGAATAATTCCTTATGGTCTTCGAGAAGCAGTACGTAAGACATTAAACGACTTGTGTGCGAAAAGCATAATTGAACCAATTCAGTCTTCAGCATGGGGTACTCCTATCGTTACGCCAGTGAAGTCGGATGGCAAGACCCCTAGAATTTGTGGTGACTATAGATTAACTCTGAATTCACGTTTGTTGAAGCAAACGTGCACGACGGTAGAAGCTGAAGATATTCTAAATCGACTTCATGGTTCTAAAGTGTTCTCAAAAGGTGACCTAAAAGATGCTTATCTTCAAATTCCTTTAGATGAATATTCATCTATTTTGACGACAATTAACACTCATTTTGGTCTGTTCAAATACAATTTCCTTCCATTTGGTCTAAGTTGTTCTCCAGCCATATTTCAAGAAGTTATGAATAAAGTAGTTAGTGATCTTGAAGGTGTTGAAGTTTATCAAGATGATCTCATTGTTCATGGTTCTAATAAGGTAGTTCATGACCAGAGACTTATTGCGTCGTTTAGTTGAGAAGAATATTACAGTGAATCCAAATAAGTGTTCATTTTGTGTATCTAGTTTTGAATGCCTTGGATACCTAGTTGATGGTAATGGTTTTAGACCAGATATCAAACGACTAGCTCCACTGACTAATGCACCGTCTCCGAAAAATCTTACAGAATTACGTTCACTAGTGGGTGCTCTTCAATACTATTCCCGTTTTATTCCTAATTTTTCTTGTTGTGCAAATTGTTTATTTAATATTTTAACATCCAATTCAATCAAATGGAGTGAGGAACAAGAGTCATGCTTACGAAGTCTACTGAAGTTTCTTCAAAGTGATGCTGTTCTTCGAACGTACTCCCCTAATGTACATTCTGTGCTTATTACTGATGCATCACCTGTGGGAATTGGTGCAGTTTTGGAACAGGAAGGTAGACCAGTTATTTGTGTTTCACGCAAACTTACTGTTACTGAACAAGGTTATTCACAGACTCAGCGAGAAGCATTAGCTGTGTTTTGGGCTGTTAAAAGACTTCATAAATATTTATTCGGAAAGAAATTCACTATTGTTACTGATCATGAAGCTTTAAAGTTTATTTATCATCTCGAAAAATCCTTAGCACGTTCCTCAGCAGCTATGGTTCAGCGATGGAGTATTGCTTTGAGTGCATATGACTATACGGTTCAGCACAGAAGTGCCAAACAGATTCAACATGTTGATTACATTTCTCGACAGTCATTACAAGATAAACCTACTAATACTTCGGATTGTTTGTTAGTGCAACCTTTACCAGTGAAACGTTCAGATCTCATTAGAGAAACGCGTAGATATTTTGGATATATACTCAGTGCTATAAGGAAAGGTTGGAATGCTAATTTGAAACGTAGATTTCCTATCTATTTTTCAAAGCGGGATGAGCTATCTACTACTCCTGATGGTATTCTGTGTTTAAATGATCGTGTTGTCATTCCTCCTTCATTGCGTAAATCTGTTCTTGAAGATCTTCATAGTGGTCATTTAGGTGTTGAGAAAATGAAGTCCATGGCCAGGCTCACATGCTGGTGGCCAGAGATAAATGCAGATATATGTCGTACGGCAAACAATTGTGAGAAATGTCATCAGTTGAAAAATCATCCATCGAAGTGGGTGGCATGGCCAGTATAGTCTGAGGCCTGGCAGAGGATTCATGCCGGCTATTGTGGACCATTTCTTGGTAAATACTACGCACTAGTAGTCATTGATTCTTTTTCAAGGTGGCCTGAAGTTTTTTTACAACTTCACCAAATTCTGATTTCACAATACATGCATTAAGATAGGTGTTTAGTCGAGAAGGGGTTCCCATGGTGTTGGTGACTGATAATGGCTCACATTTTGCTGCAGATGCAGTTATTACCTGGTTGAACGGTATAGGGTACAAACATCTATTTACTGCTCCCAGACATCCGTGTTCTAATGGTCAGGCAGAGAATTTTGTTAGGACATTAAAGACTGCTATTGATTCTATAACCCCCTCAACATTTAATCAGCTGGAGAGGGGAGTAGATACCTTTCTATTGCAATATAGAAATGCCAAACATTCGGTGACGGAGACTCCAGCGAAGCTATTGAAAGGAAGAATTCTTCGGTCGAATATGAAATATTTGGAGTCGGCAGAAGTTACATACTATCGAGGAAATGATCTTCGACCATCTACGGGTATTGTTCTGAAGAATGTCGGAAAATCGATGGTGCGAATTATAGACATCGATGACTTAAGTACACAAAGTTGACATGTAGATCAAATACAATTTCAGGAACCAGGTGAGTCAGTTTCAATTTCGATTGTTAATTCTAATGCTAATGAGCATATTCTAGATAATAAAGAAACCTTATACAATACAATGTCAGACAGACTGAGGATGAATTTGAGAAGAAGATGTAGGATTGATTACAAACAACTAGACTCCTATTTAAGCTGTGGCGGATGTGGTGTTTGAATGAACCAATGATACCATTGTACTGGTTGGATGCTTGATTTCGAATTCAAAATACAATACATCCGTCTGCGCTTGTGTCTTAATTCTGAATGCAATTGCGTTATTTCTGGATGTTAAAGTTAGTCAACATGTAGTGTGAATGTTGTTATCTGTTGTCATAGACATTATAAGTGACTGTTTCAAATTCAACGGAAATTCCACAGGACGGTTTAAAGCAGGAAATGCCAAACAATACAATACACTGTAATGTTAATTAACTTATTCATTTTCCAAATCAATCAAATAATGTTAACAGCATGAAATGACCAACTATCATAGCTCCTATTGGAATTTAAAACGTACTACGGAATTCTTATCTTCAGTCAATAGAAAACTGATATATTTTGAACTTGTAGGTCAAACAGTAGTCAGTTAATACCCACATTCACTGAAAATCCTATTTCCTGACTCCGTAGTCATGATGTCTTCGTCAACAGATAAGATTTGAATTGGTCATAAGATTTATGAAACTGAACTTAAAATAGTATGCATCGATCGAATTGAAGAGCCACCAGCCTAAACGGTAATGACTGTTCTATGATAAAGATTATAACGGTGAAACGCAGATCTGTAAACACTGTTAGAAGTGATGATTCCGTGTTCGACGACCTATTTACTTGAAAGTGCAAGTAACGCACAATGTCGAAAGCTTGGATTGAACAAATGCTTAACGGTTATTGCTTTCCCATTGTTCTTCGAACGATGATAGACAGTGATGAAACTCCTTTCTCTCAGAGACGTGTGGTGTTTGAATGAACTAATGATACCTTTGTACTTGTTGAAGGCTCGATTTCGAATTCCAAATACAATACATTTGTTTGTGCTTGTGTCTCACTTCTTAATTCAATTGCGTTATTTCTGGGACTCTTAGTTCGTGCTATAATTCAAATAAATCAAAACATTATAAGACGTCAACTCACTTTCCCAAACATATTTTTACACGTTCAGGTGACAGATGCCCAATTCGTGCTAAACACCTCATTAAAATCAGACGTCGTAGGTGGAGATCAGAACATAAAAATAATCAAATACAACTAGATCTTAAATGAATCATTTGCACTTGTCGGAGTCGTGCACAATGAGTGTTTGCTCATTATTCAATGATTCGATGCGAAAACAGTTGAACTATCACAAGCTTATATTATTTTTGTTAATCTATCTTGTTAAGTTATAATAAATAAATGTGGATTTGTAAAATATTTATATTTTAAAGACTGATAATTAATCATTAAACTTGTTAGTTTTATTCAACTTGTTCCTAATTAGTTGAAAAAACCACACAATAAACTAGATCAAGTTTATGCAATGAAAAGCAAATTTCTGAGATGAATAATCACTAAGGCCTTATTAAGTAATATCTTTCATATATTCGGCTCTATAAATCTCTTCATTCTACGTGTAAATGATATAACTTTATTTTAAGGTGATTAGTAAAATAATTAATCCAAAATTTTTGTCACTTAAACTCTCTTCTTTAATTGAAATTAAAATACTAAGCAAAAAATATTCACAATGTTGTTCTATTTCATTAACTAATATAATTATATTATTACCAAGAAATAATTGATATTTAAGAAAAATTTGAACTGTTTAAACGCAAAGTTCAAGCTTGAGTTCGTGGATTGCCAATGCCTCAGCAGTGCATAAAATATTGATTCGACACCCCTTGATTCAATTCCTTTGACTCTGTAGATTATTTTAAAAAGAATTATTTGGAGCGATGTGTCCACAGTTGATTAAATGTTCCTGTATTGAACTAGTAATTGTTTTACATTCACCTTTAAAAGCCAAGCCGGATAGTGTTCTGAGATACGTATGGAAAGTGATCGTTTTGTGCGCCTTATGTAATGTGCGCCACATGAGCAAGTAAATTAATAGATGCACATTAATGTGGCCCAAAGCGGAAGATTATCCTTAACACATCCAAAAATGGTAGGCCGGCTTGAGAAAACGATTCGGAGCTTAGCTGCGTAGAACGTTCTATTTAGCGATTTTGAAATCCGTTTATTTAAAATTTCTTGTACACCCATTCTGAGTATCAATTAGAAAAGTCACATACGTGAAAAATACCCAGGGTTGTAACACATCACTTGCTGAAAATTGTGCTGAGCATAGTCCACGTTAATTAAATACACAAATATCGTATCTTGAATAAACATAACACTGAAGAAGATCGAACTCCTGCCTGTCTTTCTAGAGCTACTGCCGGTCCCAAACCCGGACAAAGGAGGAGGGTTGGGCATGAGGTTGACCACATCGCTATCAGTTACCGACAATATACATGAAGCACTGAAGTCAGACATCGAAGCACATACAAGCATGCTTCACCTTCGCTAAATAACAAATGGAATACTTACAGAAAGAAATATTTACTGAGTTAATAGTAAACAGTCAACTCAATGTATCTATTGTTACAGTTTTGACACGATATTTTTTCTTCTGAGACCTTTCGGTTTTGCATTAAACTAAAGATCCATAACTCGAAAATGAATCGGTTCTTAGTGTTCGCCTGTAATGCAACTTGAGGTCATCACCCATTACTTAATTTATGTCATGAATAAAAAGGTCGCTACTGATTCTGACTATATAGAAATTATTTCCTAATATAGCTTGTAATAAACAAACAAAATTTACTTATGGCTGCAAGATCACTTAACTCATTTGCTTAGAGAATACTAATCAGTCACACAAGGACCTGATTTCATACAATGTCTTCGATGAAAGACAGGTTAACAGTCGAAATTGTGATAAACAATTTTGTATTAAACGTTCGTTCAGATATGCTCAAATGTTGCTTTCTTATTTTAAGGATGTAATTCATATAGTGCGATTGTGTTTAGGATGCTCCGAGTGAAGATATTTTATAGTATTCTAATTGTCGTATGAATTAGGAATTCCAGGATTAACGAAATTGAATTAAGAAGACACAGGCACAACGAATGTATTGTATTTAGAATTCGAAATCAAACATTCAACCAGTACAAAGGTATCATTGGTTCATTCAAACACCACATCCGCCACAGCTTAAATTGGAGTCTAGTTGTTTGTAATCAATCGTACGTCTTCTCAAATTCATCCTGAGTCTGTCTGACATTGTATTGGACAAGGATTCTGTATTATCTAGAATATGCTCATTAGCATTAGAATTAACAATCGAAATTGGAACTGACTCACCTGGTTCCTGAAATTGTATTTGATCTACATGTCGACTGTGTGTACTTAAGTCATCGATGTCTAGAATTCGCACCATCGATTTTCCGACATTCTTCAGAACAATACCCGTAGATGGTCGAAGATCATTTCCTCGATAGTATGTAACTTCTGCAGACTCCAGACATCTCATATTCGACCGAAGAATTCTTCCTTTCAATAGCTTCGCTGGAGTCTCCTTCGTCACTGAATGTTTGGCATTTCTATATTGCAATAGAAAGGTATCTACTCCCTCTCCAGCTCATTAAATGTTGAGGGGCTATAGAATCAATAGCTGTCTTTAATGTCCTAACAAAATTCTCTGCCTGACCATTAGAACACGGATGTCTGGGAGTAGTAAATAGATGTTTGCACCCTATACCGTTCAACCAGGTAGTGACTGCATCTGCAGCAAAATGTGAGCCATTATCAGTCACCAACATCAAGGGAACACCTTCTCGACTAAACACCTTTCTTAATGCTTGTATTGTGAAATCAGAATTTGGTGAAGTTGTGAAAAAACTTCAGGCCACTTTGAAAAAGAATCAATGACTACTAGTGCGTAGTATTTACCAAGAAATGGTCCACAATAGTCAGCATGAATCCTCTGCCAGGCCTCAGACGATACTGGCCATGGCACCCACTTCGAAGGATGATTTTTCAACTGATGACATTTCTCACAATTGTTTGCCGTACGACATATATCTGCATTTATCTCTGGCCACCAGCATGTGAGCCTTGCCAAGGACTTCATTTTCTCAACACCTAAATGACCACTATGAAGATCTTCAAGAACAGATTTACGCAATGAAGGAGGAATGACAACACGATCATTTAAACACAGAATACCATCAGGAGTAGTAGATAACTCATCCCGCTTTGAAAAATAGATAGGAAATCTCCGTTTCAAATTAGCATTCCAACCTTTCCTTATAGCACTGAGTATACATCCAAAATATCTACGAGTTTCTCTAATGAGATCTGAACGTCTCACTGGTAAAGGTTGCACTAACAAACAATCCGAAGTATTAATAGGTTTATCTTGTAATGACTGTCGAGAAATGTAATCAACATGTTGAATCTGTTTGGCACTTCTGTGCTGAACCGTATAGTCATATGCACTCAAAGCAATACTCCATCGCTGAACCATAGCTGCTGAGGAACGTGCTAAGGATTTTTCGGGATGATAAATAAACTTTAAAGCTTCATGATCAGTAACAATAGTGAATTTCTTTCCGAATAAATATTTATGAAGTCTTTTAACAGCCCAAAACACAGCTAATGCTTCTCGCTGAGTCTGTGAATAACCTTGTTCAGTAACAGTAAGTTTGCGTGAAACACAAATAACTGGTCTACCTTCCTGTTCCAAAACTGCACCAATTCCCACAGGTGATGCATCAGTAATAAGCACAGAATGTACATTAGGGAGTACGTTCGAAGAACAGCATCACTTTGAAGAAACTTCAGCAGACTTCGTAAGCATAACTCTTGTTCCTCACTCCATTTGAATGAATTGGATGTTAAAATATTAAATAAACAATTTGCACGACAAGAAAAATTAGGAATAAAACGGGAATAGTATTGAAGAGCACCCACTAGTGAACGTAATTCTGTAAGATTTTTCGGAGACGGTGCATTAGTCAGTGGAGCTAGTCGTTTCATATCTGGTCTAAAACCATTACCATCAACTAGGTATCCAAGGCATTCAAAACTAGATACACAAAATGAACACTTATTTGGATTCACTGTTATATTCTTCTCAATTAAACGACGCAATAAAGCAATAAGTCTCTGGTCATGAACTACCTTATTAGAGCCATGAACAATGAGATCATCTTGATAAACTTCAACACCTTCAAGATCACTAACTACTTTATTCATAACTTCCTGAAATATGGCTGGAGAACAACTTAGACCAAATGGAAGGAAATTGTATTTGAACAGACCAAAAGGAGTGTTAATTGTCGTCAAAATAGATGAAGATTCATCTAAAGGAATTTGAAGATAAGCATCTTTTAGGTCAACTTTCGAGAACACTTTAGAACCATGAAGTCGATTTAGAATATCTTCAGCTTCTACCGTCGTGCACGTTTGCTTCAACAAACGGGAGTTCAGAGTTAATCTATAGTCACCGCAAATTCTAGGGGTCTTGCCGTCCGACTTCAGTGGCGTAACGATAGGAGTACCCCATGCTGAAGACTGAATTGGTTCAATTATGCCTTTCACACACAAATCGTTTAATGTCTTATGTACTGCTTCTCGAAGACCATAAGGAATTATTCGTCTTTTAAGAAAGACGGGATCACCCTGTACTTGAAGTTTTATAGGCTTAATTTTCATACCTCCACTGCACTTAGCACACATAGCTATCAAATCTTTAAGTAAAGTATCAGAATTTTCTTTAGAAACTAAGAAGGACAACTCCACCTTAAGCCTTTTCAAATTCTTTAAACCCAATATTGACAGTCCTGTTTCGCTAACTAAAAATTCACAAGGTATGTATGAAGAATTATCATCTCTGATTAGCAATTCACAACATCCTCGTATGGGCAGTCTGTGTCCAGTAATCCCCAGTATTGATACTTCAGTGGGTCGTACAACAATGTTAGGATCTAAATCTTTCAAGTTCTTGAATGAAATAATGGACTCTATACTGCCTGTGTCCAGAATAAAGTCCTGAGATGAACCAAGCGATGTATATAATCGCTTCTGAATATGAGCATTACCTTTCGAAATAGTGGACAAAGACAAATGATCACTAGAAACATCCGAATTATTGAAATTTAAATCACAAGATTTAGTACAGCTCGAAGCAAAATGGACAGTAGCTTTGCATAGTGACTGAATGTGTCCTACCTTACCACATTTAAAACATTTAGCATTACGAAATACACATGAATTGCGAGCATGAAACTTTCCACATGATAAACATTTACCAAACTTCATCTCACCTTTGTGATTTGCTTTGTAATTCCTCGTTGAAACACCTTTCATATTTACACGAGAATAGGAATCACTGTTAAATGAACGCAATTTTGATTGACCCTGAGATTGTAGTTCATCACGACGACTAAGCAAAGTATTAGAAATCTTCATCGACTGGATATCAAGTCCATTGACTGCTTCGTAGTTAATACATGCAGTTCTAGCATCTTGAAAGGGACAGTTTGACATTTTTAACAGCTCTCTTTCCAAACTCGGTATGTTAATTCCTGCAATTAATCGATCTCTCAGTTGCACATGAAGTTGATCACCGAAATTACACTTGGCAGCTTGTTTCTGTAATTCAAGGATGAATTCCCGAACCTTTTGGTCATTTTGACGAACCATCTTATGAAACTTCGCCCTTTCACGGCATTCAAAACTGGTGCATTTTACATGACTTAACAATAGCTCTTTAAGAGTTGCATAAGGGAGTGAGATAGGTTTTTCTGGATATGCCAAAGTTTTTAATAAGCTGTAAGCTTCTCTCCCAATGAATGTTAGAAAATGTGCCACAATTTTCTCACCTTTAACATCTTTCTTGGTCATGCTCCAAATTTCGAACCTTTCCAAATAATCCTCAAATGCTTCCGAAGTTGAATGAATATCCAACTTTTCCATTGCAGGTTCCATCACGACGCCAATATAGTATTCTAATTGTCGTATGAATTAGGAATTCCAGGATTAACGCAATTGAATTAAGAAGACACAGGCACAACGAATGTATTGTATTTAGAATTTGAAATCAAGCATTCAACCAATACAAAGGTATCATAGGTTCATTCAAACAGCACAACCATCCAATATATGGTAAGAGGCATAATCCCACAGATTCTTGTGGAGGTATTTTTACTATCTGTTGGGGTGATCCGGCGAATTTCTCGCAAAAGACAAGCATGGTTCAGGAAACACTATGAAGTGTTTCGTCCAATCAGCGTTCACTTGAAGTTTTGACCAAAAATTTCAAGGGGGCGAAACGTTGTTTGCAGAGGTTCTGATTGGCTGATTACTACACTGCTACTATGTTTAGTAGCATTCCAGAATCTTCGAGCAACCCAAGGACATTAAAAATATTATGAAAACCCTGTATTTTCTGTATTGAAATGAACGTTGGGATAAAGTACTTCTCGCATACTTTGGGTCCTCTCTTGTTGTTCAGGTCACTGTATAGTTCTAGCTTGGGGGTTACAGAATAGCTTGGGAAACGAATATAGCGTTCAATATGCAAGACTTATCATTATCAAATCTTTATAATCCGCCAGTGTTGTGAAGACACTTCATTGGTTTGAAGGTCACGGTGTCTGACTTCATACATTACTTCATCATTCTCCACATGTATATCTAGAAAATACTTCAAAAATAATAATATGCAGATGAAAGTCACACCATAAAATTCATAAGAATATTTACAAATGAAAGTGGAAATTTACATGGAATCCGAAAATCGATAAGAATTGGCCAATCAAGTTTACCATCACAATATTGAGCAACAATCACTCTGTGTTTTTGTTTCAATTGAACAGGTATTTTTATGAAACGTTTGGGAGATTTTGAATGAGTTTTTGTTCTCAGTGGTTGATCGACTAAACCATGAAATATTATATGTTGTGCTGTCAGTTATTTCGCGAGTTTTCCATTTTATTATAATATGTTTTGATCCTTTCTTCGCGAATTTTACACCGTAAAATATCTGTTTGGCTTTAAGTAAAACGTTAAAAGAATTGATTTAGGTACGAATACAAATAAAATTAAGATGATCAAGTAAAGTACAAGTAGCGTCATACGGAAAATGAAGAGATGTTGCATGAAAAATATCACACCGATTTTAAATAAGCATCACGAAGGATAACTAACATGTTGTCCAGTGAATTTAGAAACTATTAGCTTATTTCAAAAAAATGTGTCGTTAGTTCCTCATCACAAGATTTCTTCTCTCAAGTTGCAGTGTATGTGTTTTTAATAAAGGTCACCATTTTCTCCTTTATTGACAAAATTGCAGTAGATATCTATTTAATCTGATATTACTAAATGTGCCTACGTAAAATTACACAGTGTCTTGGTGAAATATGAAAATCATACACTAAATACATCATTTGCACATTTTCTTTGCGTTTTCCTTTACCTAACCGACTATTCCTCCAATTCTCTTGTTATTCCCACTCCTCTCTGGTTTCCTTTCTGTTCTCTTCAATTCAGTCTTCTGCTGACAGACATTTCACTTCCGATTGCGGATACATACTACTTATACCTGTCAGGACAATTAGTATGCATTACAAATGTACATTACACAAATCCGGTGTAACATAAATTATGGTTATGGCTGAAACCACTTTACGTAATTCGATACTTTAAATGGAAATTGTAAAAACGTTGTTCAAACGCATAAATAAAATTCGAGTTGCCATAAATTACTTGAGCCTGGAATGTTCTGTGAAACGATGAGTGATTGGAGAATGTGAACATCAAATGCCGTATAGTGTACAGTCCTATGAACAGAACGTTGGTGTGATTCATAAAAATGAAGATGAATTTGAATTTAAGTAGTTTTTGTTATCGACTTTATTAGTGCTATATCTAAAAGTGGACACTTATAGTTGAAGTAAAACTTTCTTTCTGAATATATCGAAGGACAGGTCTAATTACACACTTGCTGAAATTCAAAACTCCGTGAGTGATAAGATATGTCTTATCGGTGTAGAGAATTACAGTAGTACAACAAACGATCAAAAATATTTCAAATTAACGACTATCAACACTGGAAGACCATAGTTAAGACAAAAATCAGACATATTCATGATCGTTTGGTGCTAGTTACGTCGCTACGTTATTCACAAGAACAGCTAAACTCAAACCGTTTGGAGACAGATATGAATTGGTTCAGTATTGGGCTACACGGATAGATGGTTACGAAGACATTGAAACTTGATCGCATTTAGAATCTCACAAGCAGTTGAAAATAACATATTCTCTGTTCAATTAGATGTCACTCAATAAATAAGCATATGCACTTCAATAGAATGATGAAATAAACATAAATCAACTTACTCAGTGATTTGATTTTGACAAGAGTGGGTATTCCGAAATATCCTAGTTTATGTTTATCTGAACCTGGTAGTTGTGGATCAAATGTTGATAAGATGAATTCGTATTTATTTTCCTCGTCGATCGCCGATCGAGCCGAACTTGCTTGTTCCAACAACAACATTTTCAATTCCTTAGTTCCACTGGGTAGAAATATGATGGTGTTTAACTTTTTATTGCACTTGTTTTTTTCATATCCCATTTTAATTTGATTCTTGTTGGTGATATTGTACGATATTGTATATTTTCGAACATCTGAGGTACTTTGAGAAGAGAGGGTGAGACAAACAAAAGATTACTGTGACACTACACATTCTTAAGGTGGTAGTTTCTGGAATTGAAGCTTCCACTTATGACAACTGAGAGTCACGTTTGAGCAAATCTAAACATTACTTTTAGTAATATTCAACTGTGAGGTCTATTCTCAGATTAATCTCAGTGTTTCATAGAGTTTCATTTTTCAAGGAACATGGTATTTATCACTGGTTACATTTCATATCATGAATAGATAAATTTTTCAGATCAATTGGAGAACAGAACTTGAAAATTTTTTCTTTCTTCGAAATCTTTAAGTATCACGTACTAGAACATCATTCAAGATGAAAGTCACAACCTTCTGTCTCTGTCTTATGTAGCGTGTCATTTATGTAATGATTTGAAAATCGCTAGTTTAATTGAATAATTCAATGCAAAATAATCAATACAATTATTTTAGGACTGGGTGACATTTATATAGTTTAAAATACTTTACAGATATTTCACAGCGTAATAGTTGTGTTAATTGTTATATGTTTCAGTATACGAACTGTGCGATTATTGGACGCATGTTAAAAGATTTATCAAGTAGTAACTGTCAGTACAGTTACCAATAATAAATTCTGATTTTATAAATAGTAGCAAACATCACTTACTATAATTTAAATTATAATTACTGAAAAATAGATCTTTGTAGTATTCTCGAGTCATATATTTGAATTCATAATGGATGCATGTATCATTAGTTTTAATAGTGAGAGTATGTTGTTTAGCATCGACAGCATAATAAGTTTTGTCCTCATTAATTTTCTGCTGTATGAATAACAAAGGTCTCGAATAAAATCTCTGATTCGTCCATTGAAGGATTATTTCTCTGTCAGTGATCTGTTTACCATGCAAATTTATTTCACCACAGAAGCATTTGGCTGTAATGTAAAATAAAATAGGTCATTATAGCCAAAGTTTTGAACAAACGAATGAAATCTGCAAGAATGCTTAGCTCATCTTTATGTTGATGAGTCTATACGAATTACACAATTGACATAACTGAAATATGTGCTACACAAACTCAGTATCGACGGTTTTCATGTCCACTGGTGACTAGCGAAGGATTAAGTTAGAAGGAGGTTAGGCAGTATCAACGAAGATGTAGATTCAGTTCATAAAGTCATTGGATTTTTGCATGTTCCCTGGTGACAGGTGTATATGCCTGAATATTTTCTGTGAAATATTCTTGATCAATTGTTGGACATCTAAAATCACAAATAGAGATAGGTTGCTGTGGAACAAATGCATGGACCATGTACATCCAAAATTCCAACCGACATATATTATGCAATGATTGAGTTTCAACCAGTGAACAATGGAATTTAGTCATAGTATTAGGTAACATACAACAACAAACTATTGTAGCTGGAAAAAGTTCTCTCAAACAACTGATCAGTCAAACATCACCATTTTTCTCCTCTTCAATACTTTTATTTCAAAAGTAGGATTTTAACTGAGCAAGACAAATCTTATTATTAGTGTTGACCTGTAAAGTCGTAATTATGCTTAAACAAAATTGATCTACATTAGTCAAATATCTCACAAAAACTAGCCGTGTTATCCATTCTATAGTAAAAATGATTACTTTGTAAACTCACATTCATAAACAGTGACAAATAAAACCAGAAAGCACAATGGTGATGACATTTTTTATTATAGCAAATTTTGACATTCAAAATCTGTTTATATACGGATGTAAAATAATGTCGTTAATTATAACAACTTATGATCAGGTTATTTGACATAATTAGATATACTAATTAAATTGCCAATTACATCAATTTAACGCATGAATCTGACAGGCATAAGCTAACACAATCTACGGATATTTTAGTGATAGGCTAAGTTATTATTATTCTTGTTTGCAAACACAAACAACCTAAGCTTGTATCTAACTTCTTTTTAATGAAGACGCATTTCTGAAACCTAATAGACAAACAATTCAAATACTATAAATGAATAATATATTTGTAATATCCCAATGAGTAGAAAAATTAGATTTTCCTACGTTTCGTCACTTAATGTAAGCCACCTCTTCAGGGAAAAATAAATAAAAAACCAAACTAAAATTAATCCAAGTTTAAATAGTGCAAACGGAACAACAAGAGTATTATGACATAATATTATTTATAACAATCTACCAAATGCTCACTTTATTCGAAATTATCAAGTCAAACCTTGGTAATGTGTGGTGTTTGAATGAACTAATGATTCCTTTGTACTTGTTGAATGCGTGATTTCGAATTCTAAATATAGTACATTCGTTATCTAGTACTTCTTGATCCGATTACGTTACTTCTGGGATTCTTAGTTTATACTATAATTCAAATACCTCTAATTATCTTATAATGATACCTACAATGCAAATACTGTCCAACTCAGTTATTTTTAGGGTTGATAAAAGTGGATGTAGAGTTTGTTGTGTAACTTAATTAATTAATATTGACAACATGAGTTTTTTCAACGCAAAATATTCGATAAGTGGACTTATACATGAAAATTTATAGTAGGTTGCATGTTCCACTAACAAGTCTATGTCTACTGACAGAACAACATGACTGAAAATTCGTATTAAACAACTCAAAGACTCCAGTAACTTACATGATTTTATTACGGGAATCATATCATAATCTTAGAATTTACTAACGATGTTTTACAGACTATTCATTTTGATCTTACTCCCGTATAGTTACCTATTCATTTCTTATAGATGTACCTTCGAACTATATACGGATTCTCACTATATTTACATACAGATACGTGGATAATGTACATTTTTCCGATAAATTCTCATCAGGCACTATCTTGGCACATCCAAATTAACGATTAACAATAATGATTAAGGCAATTAAATCATTTAAAATTATATCGTATGAATTTAGAATCCTTCAAATCCTTTAAGTTCGTTAGTTTTTGAAATTTTAATTTGCCGTTCATCATCCTACTTATTTTGTCGATTTGGTCACCTTTGCTGAGAAGAGGGACCCTTGATCTGTTATTAGGGTTTGTGATCAATAAATTCTCATCTTTCAGGAGCATGTTTATGGCTTTCTCGTGACTATTTGTGAGTGCTTCTTGCGTAATATTTGTTATCCTCCTACTTATTTTGATTTTTAATCTCATAACTTCACTTAACGTATAAACATTTTCATACTAACATTGCATATGAGTCATTTCAACATTAACATTAGTAATTTTATTTTACTTTACAAGCAACCCTACATTTATATGCTATACTGTATATATTTTGAGTTGTGAATCTTTTAAATACCAGAGACGAACCCTTAGCGATGAAAGAAGCGGATGTATATGTACAAAAAAGTAAGTTCTGCGTCTATTTCTGAAGTGGCCATGTACATATTTCTTTCCATCTACATTTCCACTGCTTATATTTTATCGAAAATTGTGCATCTGCGCAGTCTAACTTCCATTATCTCAAATATTTCATGTAACTTCATGTATCACTTGACTTTTTATCTAAAATCTGTTGTGATCGACAACTACATTATTATTCCGCCCACCCTACGTTATGTAAGTTAACTGCCATCATTATTAAACGTACAATCTGGGTCAAGTATACACTGAGTATCTACACTTGACTGATCACGGTTGGTGTCGTGTTTGCTAGGTCCTTCTTAGTGCAGATCGAATTCTATCGACCAAGTCGTAATGCAGAGACTAGTCTAGGTGACTCGACATCTCGTGCACTGTGTTAAGATGTTGGTTGGAGATAGTCAATAGCGAACCCTGAACCTAGGTTTCGTGTTAATTGACACTCTTTAGAAAGATGTACCTGTGACCTTGAAAGAACTGATGGTATCATTTTATCTCAGCATAGTGCACACAATGTCGAATCATTTAGACTGGTGGCCACATTGCAATTTGGTTAACAGAATTCAATGTACACTAAGAAGGACTTGACACACATGAAATTGATCACTACCCAGTGACCAATCACTTGTAAATACCTCTCAGTCCTATCGAAGATCAGTCGCGGCCCAAATGGCTCAGTGGTAACATCTCTGACTGTGTTGATGGGTGACACGAGATTGAATTGTGTAAATTTTTCTGATAAGTCCTCTTCCTTCTGAGACAAACATTTTTTCAGTAAAATATAAACCAGAATGAAAAAAATTGTAGCACGAATAATTCCAGTAACATTACCCATGACTCATTTAAAAATCTGTCCACCATAATTACCATCAAATGTGAATTGGTTTCCTTGGTGGTGGAGAAGATTTGTAGCTCAGGTCGATGACTTAATTGGAGTTTTATTCTCTAAGCTAGATTGTTTGTTCGTGGAGCTTTCATTGTTCTTCTGAACAACATCAAATAAATTTAATTCTTGGTCAATGGGAGACAAAATCAAAATAATGAAGTAAACAATGACAGGTTTGTAGCGTGGCGTCGAGTTGAGATTAACTATGAACACCGCTACCAAGAAACACGTGCCAAATAGATCAGAAGGCGTAAGAAGCTCGTTCCAAACTTTGGGATCCCCGAGAAGCCAAATATCAGAAGGTAATTAATGGACCAAGTCGATGTTTATTTGCTGGCGATCTCGTGGCATCGAAAGGATACCGAGATCGTGCCAGGATACAATCTTGGTTACAGAACGTAACCGAATTCGCGCGAAGTTACAATCAAAGTGTAAGTATAAGAATGGAAGCACAAAATGGCTGTCATTAGCACAGTCAAACAAAAGCACATTAAAACAAGCACTGGTACAGTTGGTTATAATAATAATTTTTTTATTAAACCAGTCGTGTTCTCGTGATAAATGTGAGTCACTACAGGTTAAAGGTCAACAATAACCAAGCTATAATTTAGGTTTTCTTTAGTAGCAGTCTGCGTACACATTGTTGATAGAATTTCTAGTTTTAGTGAACTATAGATTTCTGTTTTGTACTTTGTAATCATGAGTAGCATTTTTATTTACACAGTTTCAGTTAATTTAACACTTTAGTGATGTCATAATTAATAATATACGGTACTAAATCTATCATACTTCAAACATTTATTGAGAAATACGAGTTGCGATAAATCTAATAAGATTTAATAAGCATAGACTAATTCAAACTATAAATAATAATGTTAGAGATTTTCCGTTTTTGACCGTTTTAGTTTAAACTAAGGAGGCAGGGATTAAGTGTTTCTTCCATTATTCACGTCCAAATGGACTTACAGTGAATCTTCAGTTAGATGAAAGAAGAATGACCTTATTTTTATGGTTAATAAAATATGTGGATATCTGTTTCCCACACGAAACGTCGTCTATTTAATGGAAAATAAGTGGTTTCAGAAACTTTTATGATAGTATATAAACATTTCACAGTATACTGACATTGAATATTAAACTAACTTTCAACAAATCAGGAAGTTATTCGGACTGTAAAAGTATTGTCTACATATTAGAGTGTAAATATAGTAATAGATGTCAGTTATCTCATCAGTAAGCAATTTTGATCAAAAGAATAGGATAACCATCATCACTTACTTCAGTTTAATTTATAATGACTATAAGACATAATCGTGCTTGTTTCTGGAACTATATAGTTAAACTAATAAAATATATGTTCATCGATAGTATTAACAGTAAGGTTATTATGTTTGGCAGTCACACTATCGCAAGATTCTCCTGTATTAATAGTCTTTTCATATATGTAAGAGGATGATTTCGAATGGAAACTTTGATTTTTTCAACTCAACATGATACCGTTCTCATTGAATTGTTCGCACTGTCAATTTATGTACCGGCCAAATCATGTAACTATATGGAATACAGAAATAATAATATAATAAAATATTGTTGTCGTTCAAGTTGTAGATTAATGACTCAATATTTTCTTATTTTTACTATATTCCAGTGGTTATACCGTATATGTTGTGGTGGACCAAATAAAAACATGTAATAATCGTTGTTTGAAAAGTGTACGAATTTCCCGTCATTTGTACAATTTAAGAAATTAAACACAGATTATTATTTGTATAGCCGTTTTGAGCCAAATGTTTTCATGTATAATAACTAACATTTTTAAAATTCATTTAAATAATTCACTCACAACGGTCACTTGATTCAAGAGTTAGCATACTTAGGATTAGTAAAAACATTAAGTGTTTGAAGGTGTTTAACACATCTGTGGTATTTATACTAACTGATGATTCCTTTGTACTTGATTGTGCGCTGGCTAAGAATTCTAAATATAATACGTTCAGTTGTGCTCATCTAGTTCTACATTCCCCAAGTAGCACTATTTCGGGAATTTTAGTTAGAACGTAAATTCTGATACTTCTAATTATCATAATAACCCGATGTTTTGAACTATAGTCTATATTCTCAAAAGCCGTCTTCAACAACAAATATTCATGTCCTTTGATTTTCGACCACGAGGACTTTTTCTTTATAGAAGTTGTTATTAAATAACTGCGCAGTTTCTGATCGTTTGATTTCAGAAATACAAAATATATATGTATATGGCTGTCTGTGGTGTTTGTATGGAATAACAAGTTCTTTACACATAATTATGTGCTTTATTTATTTATTCAAATTCAATACATTAATGTGTACTCACAATTAAATAAACATAACTCCAAACTTGGTATTTGTACCAATGTAAATCATTCCCGTTTTGTGACGTCAGATGTTTTAAATATGCTATACGCCCTACTACTGTATGTTTCACTGTATGCGGTAATGAAGTTTGTAAATAGGATTTATTCATTGACTATAGCATTTAATTCTGTAGTACAAACACAGTTTTTGTCATTCAAATTGTGAATAAATGGATGGAATCCACCAGAATGTTTAGTTCACTTTTATGGTGATGAGGTTGTGGAGATAGACCTGACAACCTTATTTTGTAAATAGTTTTCAATGTTATTTCTATTTGTTTTGTCAATTTTTCACTGTATGTACATTTATCATTAAATGACTGTACGTGTTGTTTTAGTCAACGACCTTGAACACTTTTTCCGTTGTAATTCTAACATAGCGTGACACACATTTTCGGTTGTTCACAAATACACTATTACGCACATACCCATTGTTCTATTCTCGCTCGTTACCAAGTCAATTGCGTTCTAAACTGGATATTATCCTCATTTCAGACTGCAGTGTCATTCCCATTATATCCTACATCAAAGAAACTTATTGGCGTCATATTTACCTCTGTGGAATTATTACGCATTTATAATTGTGGATTTTTGAGACCAAAACTCAACAGAACACGCAACGACTAGCCGATTTAAGTAACGTCCCTAATTTGTTATTGCATTTGTAACATTTAACTTGTAAATATTAATATTACTATTGATTGCTATTAACTTTGTTGATACTTTTGCGTTTATATATTGTTTGGTCCACCACAATTATTTGGTGAGCCTCGATTATTTTTTATAGACATTTACTATATATATCTACATAATTTTTTTATTATTATTAATCGGCACGACACCATATTTTTGTTTTTGTCATTATGAACTCTCCGGGTAAACTTATTGATATTGATAGTTCACCGACCAACCTTCTAAACTCTCCACAACCAGAGGATAATGTTTTAAACTCAATCAACGCTATCTCGGAACTAAGATTACCAACGTACGGTGTTAATAATCCCAGGATCTGGTTTACACAGGTTGAGGCATTATTTTTGTCGAGAGGTATACGCTCGCAAGCGACAAAATATGCATACATCGTTGGAGCATTACCCATAGAAGTGGCAGCAGAAGTCGGAGACCTGATAGATAACGTACCAGAAGCGGACCCATATGACAAAATAAAAGCCGCAGTAATCCACCGTACTTCGCAGTCTGATGAAAAACGCTTACAGCAACTACTCACCGCATGCGAGTTAGGGGACAAAAGACCTTCACAGTTGCTTAGACATATGAGACAACTAGCAGGTTCATGCAAGTTAGATGAAGCATTACTTAAGCAGATGTGGTCACAAAGGTTACCTTATAGCGTCAGACAAATTCTCAGCGTATCAGGAGCCACTGTCAGTCTTGATGATTTAGCAGACATGGCCGATAAGATAATAGAAATATATCCCGATAGTCGGGGAATTAACGCTGTACAACCCGCTAGTAGAGATGCTATGAACCCTACTCTTGACATGCAGCAACAAATGGCACACTTAACACGGCAGCTAGCATCACTGCAGGCGACTATCTCCACCATCCATTCTCGACGCCCCAGATCTACGTCCAGAAGGAGATCAGCATCCAGACATCGTCTTAGGTCACCTAAGCGGGCAGCCGGAATTTGTTGGTATCATTCGAATTATGGTGAGAAAGCACGTCGTTGCACAAAACCGTGCAACTTCACGGCAAGCAAGCCAGACCATCAGGGAAACGAAGTGGCCAGACAGTAATAGCGGCAGCTGTTACTGGCCAACATGTCAGCCGCCTCTTCCACATCAGGGATCGTATTTCTGGCTCAGACTTCTTAGTCGATACTGGAGCAGAAATCAGCATCATCCCACTCCATCTCTCACGCAGACAACATACGACAAGCACTAAATTGTCCTTGGTAGCGGCTAACGAATCAGTTATCAAAACTTATGGAGAACAATCTCTTATATTAGATCTCGGGCTCCGTAGAAGATTCACATGGGTATTCATAGTTGCTCAAGTCAAACGACCCATCCTCGGGGCCGATTTTCTTAGTGCGTACAACCTGTTAGTTGATATGACCAACAAGAGATTAATCGACGTAAACACACGTTTACAGGTAAATGGTACACTCTCCAACGACAACGAGATCCATGGTGTTCGAATAATGAAGCCTGTGAACAACATCTTCAACGACATTCTAACAGAATACCAGTGCATTACGAAATCAGATTACCAAAAGGAAGGTAACCCACAGCTGGTACAACACCACATCACTACCACCGGACCACCTATTAGCGCCAGGGCGAGGAGACTACCACCAAGCAAGTTGCAAGTAGCTAAAAGAGAATTCGAACATATGATGCAACTTGGTATTATCAGACCATCCAACAGCCCCTGGGCCTCGCCGTTACACATGGTACCAAAGAAGGACCAAGATTGGCGTCCGTGTGGTGACTATCGACGATTAAACAATCAAACCATCCCGGATAGGTATCCTATTCCACATATACATGACTTCGCGTTAAATTTACATGGTAAATGCATCTTCTCGAAGCTCGACCTAGTGAGTGCATACCATCAAATTCCGATGGCACCAGAAGACATAGAGAAAACAGCCATCATCACACCCTTTGGCCTGTTTGAGTTTCTAAGGATGCCATTCGGATTAAAAACGCTGCGCAGACATTCCAACGCTTCATGGATAACGTAACAAGAGGCCTTGATTTCGTGTTTGCCTACATCGACGATGTTCTCATTGCAAGCTCATCTTTAGAAGAGCATATCCAACATGTCCAGACCCTTTTTGATCGTTTTAAAAAACATGGCGTCGTCATCAATCCTTCGAAATGCATATTCGCAGTCCCAGCCTTAGAGTTTTTAGGACATTACATTGACTCTCAAGGCATCAAACCACTCCCAGAAAAGGTTGAAGCTATTACCAATTATCCCGAACCAACCTCGGTGAAGTCATTACGACGCTTCCTCGGTATGTGTAATTTTTACCGCCGTTTCTTACCACATTGTGCTGAAGTATTACAGCCATTAACCGATCTGTTGAAAGCCGACAAAAAGGGTACGAAGAGAGAGAAGAATCAAACATTCAACCTATCTCTTGATGCCAAAACAGCGTTTGAAAAAGCAAAGTCGATGATAGCTAATGCCACCATGCTACAATATCTAAATACTGACCCTACAACCCACTTAATTCTGTGTACCGATGCATCTCAAAAAGCCATCGGGGCAGTATTACAACAACAGGTAAACAATATGACTACCCCCATAGCGTTTTTCTCCAAAAGATTGTCACCAGCCCAGGAACGCTATAGTACCTTTGGACGGGAGTTACTTGCTATCTACTTAGCCGTTAAACACTTTAACTTTTTACTACAAGGACGAACTTTTACCATCATGACCGATCACAAACCTTTATGTTACTCATTCCACACATCGTACGACCGACATTCACCTCGCGAAGCACGACAACTGGATTACATCTCCCAGTTTACGACAGATATCCAATTTGTCAAAGGACACACCAACGTCGTAGCTGACGCATTGTCACATAAGGACGTAAATACCCTGTTACGTAAACAAGACATCGATCTTGAAACCATCGCAAAACTACAAGTAGACGATGCAGATTTGAAGGCCTGCCAGGAGAAGTCTAACTTGAACCTTAAACCAGTACCCATCCCTTTCTCAAATACATCTATCATTTGCGATGTTTCAACGGGTAACAATCGCCTTTTTGTACCTCTAGCATGTCGTCGACAGATATTTCATCAACTGCATGACCTTTCTCACCCAGGAATCAGAGCCACAATCAAATTGGTTACTGAGCGTTTTGTGTGGCCAAAAATCAATTCAGATATAAAACGATGGACGCGAAGCTGCCTACAATGTCAACGCAGCAAGATTCAGAAGCACACGATCAGTCCAGTTGGCAAGTATCCCCTGCCGGAAAAACGTTTTCAGCATATCCACTTAGACATAGTTGGTCCATTGCCACCATCTAATTCATTCACTCATATTCTCACTGCGGTGGACAGGTTCACAAGATGGGCCATAGCATGCCCTATTGCTGATACTTCTGCAGAAACAGTAGCCGGCGTATTCCTTGACCGTTGGATAGCAAATTACGGAGTACCTTCTATCGTCACTACCGACCGTGGTCCCCAGTTTCAGTCTATCTTATTTCAGGAATTCACAAGACTTCTGGGCGTGAACCACATCAAAACAACAGCCTACCACCCAGCAGCTAACGGCTTGGTCGAAAGATTTCACCGCGAATTGAAAAGCTCGCTGATGGCACAAGATGATACGACAAAATGGAGTGACGCATTACCACTTGTACTCCTGGGTATCCGTTCAACTATAAAGGAAGATATAGGTTGTACAGCCACTGAGCTAGTTTACGGTACAACCCTTACATTACCAGGTCAACTAGTGGACCCAAACACTTTAACACCAACGGACCCAAGTCGTTTTGCTAGCCAACTGCCGCAAACCATGCAACGAATCAAAGCCATACCGCCTCGTGAACATAACAATCGAATACAACTCAACAGAAATCTAGAAACATGCAAGTTTGTCTTTGTTCGAGTTGATGCTGTTAAAAAGCCATTGAAACAACCTTATGAAGGACCATATCAAGTAATTAAAAGAACGACCAAACACTTCATAATCAACAAGTGTGGAAAGAAAGAGACTATCGCTATCGATAGAATAAAGCCTGCTTTCTACGAAGCACAACTTGACAAAGAACATACTATTTCACTGAACCAACCCCGTCCAGCAACCACCACTACAGCAGACAGGGAAGAAAAACTGAGTATCAAACCTACTTGTTTAACGCGCTCAGGCAGAGCCGTAAAAAAACCCAAACGCTATGTACATTTTGCCGAATAAAATAAAAATCTAAACAAACAATTACTGATGTACTATACGATTATACTCACCCGATTTTTCCCAACAAAATCCATGATTTTTTTTTACAGTGTACATAATTAACCATATTTTTTTTCCCACAATTATTCGTTTCGTCACATTTTTTTTTTCATAGAAAAAAATTTGTTACAATAATAAACGAGTAAACTCTATTTAATTATTCATTTGTTGTACACACACACACAAAAAAAAAATAAGCAGTTCATTTTTTTGGGGGGGTCAGTAACAGTCTGCACATTATTATCATTGTTAGCAAACCAAGCTTTTAAATGACGGTATTCTCATTACTTTTGTTTGTCATGCTATGCCATATCACCACTATTTTCACTCAATAACACACTGTATATTGTTAACGTACATGTCATACGCATCTCCACATTGTTAATTGGTTATTATTGTAAATATTTTTTTTTGGTATAAAATTTTTATTATTGTTATTGTAACCAGTGTTACCTCCGGACACTCTGGGCGGAGCTATGTAGAGATAGACCTGACAACCTTATTTTGTAAATAGTTTTCAATGTTATTTCTATTTGTTTTGTCAATTTTTCACTGTATGTACATTTATCATTAAATAACTTTACGTGTTGTTTTAGTCAACGACCTTGAACACTTTTTCCGTTGTAATTCTAACATAGCGTGACACACATTTTCGGTTGTTCACAAATACACTATTACGCACATACCCATTGTTCTATTCTCGCTCGTTACCAAGTCAATTGCGTTCTAAACTGGATATTATCCTCGTTTCAGACTGCAGTGTCATTCCCATTATATCCTACATCAAAGAAACTTATTGGCGTCATGTTTACCTCTGTGGAATTATTATGCATTTATAATTGTGGATTTTTGAGACCAAAACTCAACAGAACACGCAACGACTAGCCGATTTAAGTAACGTCCCTAATTTGTTATTGCATTTGTAACATTTAACTTGTAAATATTAATATTACTATTGATCGCTATTAACTTTGTTGATACTTTTGCGTTTATATATTGTTTGGTCCACCACAAATTTCATTAGCACTACTAAAAGTACAACTATACAGGTTGTACAACATAAATACATCTGTAACTTCATTCACAATTCGTTCTTCGTTTTAATATTATGGCATCTATTTCACCCTACTCATCAAGTGTTCAGTTAGAATGGCATGAATAAACCGACAGGCCGCCAAATCTAAAGACCAAAAATATATTCTCCTACTGGACATTCTGAAGCAAACGCAAAAGCGCTTTGTGAATGTCTTCGGAATCCTGATGAAAAGAAAGACCAAATTCACCATAGTTTGTATTTTAACAGACGGAATGTTAGTTGAGAATAATATGTTCGTAAAGGATCGTTAGAAATTGTATGTTAAAGTTCGCATCTGTAATAGCAAGAATTATTAGTTTTTGAGTATGGTATTTGTTATCATCAAATTAATAAACCTAATACGATCGGTAAGCGACATAATTCATAACCAAAAGCTATCTAACTGACAGGGGGAATATGGGTGATCATGAGAAACATATGCCGAACTACTAGCTATCACTAAGTGGCCAGCCACTGCTGGTTGAGGAGAACTCAATATAGACTTGGTCTGTGAACTGGGTACTGTTGTAAATTGTGCAAACAACTGGTTAAACTGGAAATCATTTTACAATTTGTTTTTTGGTTTTTCGTGATATTCTTGTGTTGATCTCTCTGAAGAACAGAAAGTGGCGGTAAGCTGAAACAAAATATGACAATCTGTCCCTTTTACTGTTTGATATGAACAGATTATAAAACTATGGGTTCAAATATATTATTTCCACTTAGACAAAATATGAAAATGAACTTTTTAACAAATAAATTGCCAATTTAATCATCCAACATACGTGATTTTGTTTCATCAGAGTCGAAATTCGACTCCATAGGGAGTTCATCAGTGGAAAATCTAACCAAAGTAACATTTGAAGTATCTAAAAGCAAAGTTCAGCAGTTTGAGCAACTTTACCTGCTATATGTACATCAGCACTCTTCCACGACTCGGGAGGAATACTACGTGCCCGACAGTGGTGAGGATTGGAAGTCCACTGTGCTACTATTTCCATAAGGCGTGAATTCGACTGTACCTGTTTTTGCTCTGAAACAGGGATGTGTTTCAAGCAAACTAATATCTAGAAAGAAATAGATTTGCAAACATATATGAGGTTTTGATTTTGTTAACGTATAAAATATATCGAAGCGCAAGCAAATAAAGTGATAATAAGCGAGATGCATGTGAAAGTAGCGCATATGCACATATTATAATGAACGAGAACATAGGTGGGGACAACCGACTGTATTTAAATACAGAATCTCTTGGTAAAATATTAGAACCATACACTAAATACTTCACTTGAAAATTTTCATCATTTATCCTTCAAATTATGTATGATTCTTTCAGCCCACAATTCCTTTCTACTTTCCCTTCTATTCTCTTCAACTCGATCTTCTCAGCCTTCTGCTGCCAGGTTTTTCGCTTCCAACTGGTGTTACATACTGCTTATATTTGTCGACATAAGTAGGATACACCGAAATACAAGCAAATTTGTTATTTATATGAACTAAGTGAATTCAAAATTAACCACCACACTGGAAATTACCATGTGTAGGTATGAAACGGAAAAGTTTTAAGACACAAAGAGATACCTCAGTAGTTTAGCAAAACATTTCGCACAAAGAAAAACAATTTTTCCATATACCTGCTTTTTGAGTTCCCAATCTTTCGGCGCTGCATCACACATAAAGGCCGCCAACATATCGAGACCATTATACTGTCGAAAAAGTTTAAGACAAGCATCGTTTTCTGTTTTAATCAGACGGCTGAGAAGCTGCAATCGAGTGTACCTTGTAAGGCATTCTTGAACCATAACTTGTAATAACAGAGTTATATCGTCTGCATTTCTGAACGAATCTAATTGAAGGAGTTGGAGAATGCGTCTTTCAACCTAGAGGTAAAATGAATTTAGCAAAGGAATATGTCAACTGTGATAGATCCACTACAATTAGTAGAGGATAATTATTCAATTTGGGTGCACAAACCGGAGATAGAACGGGATTCGGACCAGTGAATTAGGGATTGGAAGTCGAATGCTATAAGCAACTAACTGATCTTTGTGGTAAATAATTTGGGAACTGAGCATGTTGTTTCCTGCAGCAACATTAAAGGAACCTAAAGTAATAGAATGGATGAGGTACTCAGGATAGTCTAATCCTATCCTACTTGCTTTTGTACAAGCTTTTGAAGATGTTAGCAAATATATCGAACAGAAACCTATTTAGCCAGTGACTTCACTGCATAGTTTAAGTCAACTGGTCGATGGTAGTGTGATGGAAGCAATTCACAAGACTACTCGTACATAGTGTGTAGTGGAACGTGGTGTCGAAGTTATCACAGTCGTCAGACGGAGAGAAGAGTTTCAGTGCACCAAAATCACGGTGTAGGCAGAACACTTGATGACCAGGAGAGAAGACAGTTCGGGTTGAAGAACACACCGCAAGATGCAGATGGATGACCAGAGGTTATGCATACATACAGTGTAATTTCTTACAATAAAAATCCCTTTTGTTCATTGCCTTGTTTTACAGTAGTACTAACAAGATTAAAGATATTTACTATTGACCAGCAACACATGTGAAAGTGTTCGGGGACTTATGGAAAGATAAACACGACCAATCCATACAAGATGTAAGCAAACCTCAGCTTGTTTTCCAACTTCTTACCAAAACTTCTTTTATGAGAAATTTGTCTTCAGTTACCAATATTTTGTTCCATATTTTGGAAGATAGATATTAAGACAGCATTGTTCTAGAATTCAATCTGCTCCTTGATCGTATATATATATATATAACTGGCAGGTTGTTACGACCTATATTTCTTACGGCAAATTCAAACACGCAGACTCATGTTAACGGAGTGGGAAAGATCAGCCGGGTGCAGGTTTTCGTAACTCGATACTTGGTAAACTTGATCAGTGAAGATACATTATGTGGGATCTTTCATTAGATCTATCCAAGATATGATTCATAAAAGCACTAAATGATGACAAGAAATTAACTCCGCAATAACTCAGCCCAATGAAACATTCGATTTAGTTACCCACGTGAATGATACAACTGGTTTTGACGAAACATCGACAAGATAAAAATATAAATCGCTTGAGACGCTAAATTACTTACTGAACTTATGATGAAGATAATAGTATAGAATCATGCACGACACACGCAAGTGCTGCAACAAAACATAGAGTTATTTGTGTCATATTACCCCTTGAGTAGCACTGGAAAATTGTCCGTTAGTTTTTTGTGTATTTTTGTTAGTCCGAAGGAGTAGTATCTAACTTACAAATCCTAACCTGAAGCTACGGTTGCAAGATTATCATATAACTACTTAATCGCTCAAAACCTAAGTCACTGGTAACTGTGGTTCGAATTATGACACATTGAGTGGCAGTAAGAATATTTTGCTAAGCCTTATCTCAATTCAAAAGTGTACTTATGTCATGATAATTGATACTTGAAAAAGGACGCCTAAGAACAGGTAGTATAAGGTCGAAAATGAGAAAAACTTAAGTCATCGTATTGATATTTTACTGCAAAATGTCTAGCTTTCAATTTTGCTCACAAGTCAGTAACAAAACGATGAGTATTTTATCCCAAACTGACTATGCATTTTTGACTGTTTCAAACTGGATTTGTTTCGCCATTTAGGACAAATTTAACTGCTGTCAGTTACGAAGTGTTGGCGATAAAAGTAGATAAAAAGAAATCACAAAAAGATACATTGCACGCACTAACAATACATGACATACCATTGTAGTATCTTTCATGCGAACTTTTTCTTGCAAATATTTGCTGGTCGCCCCCATTACACCAGAGCAGGTAGACGCACCACAATAACACTTTTGTTCAGAAACCCTGAATTTTACAAAACAATAAACAAGAATATAGAACGAATAAGTTTAAAAGTCAATATAGTGGTGAAAGAACAGATTTTGTTAAATGCGTCTTATTGGATGTTAATAAATTTACCTCATCCAATCATTTAAACTTGCCCCAAGAAGAATGGATACGATTGTTCGCTTAGATTTTTTTAATGTGAAGTGAGTTCAACCTGAATAAACATTGGTTTGAGTCAAAAAGGAACAAAATAAGTATTTTATAGTTAGTCGAATGGTGCCAGTTAATTTTACGAAACGGAAAAGTTGGAATTAAAAATCGGATTATGTATAATACCTAATATGACGTATCTGTATATTTGTTTCAATTTGGGCAAAATTGGTCTCGAAGCTCGTGAGTATGCATTTGTGAATATAGGATAATAATATAACATCACCTTCTGACCTTAAACGAACATAATTTTACCAGGTTGCACACTGAAATCGGGATTTCAAGGATCACTCGTTATTTTATTGTCTACGAGCTCTTACGGTAAGTATACTTTAATACAGCTTATTTACTGAGTATAGGTTTACGCATTAAAATCTGAGCCATGATATAGATATATAGCACCACCTCCCAGACTGAAGTAGGATAGAGTTCTTTATAAAAATCTGAACTTCAATAAAGACATTTCGGTACCTGGGATATATTTGGGTGAAACCATAGAAACATTTTATGTAAAATTTCCTAAAAGCTGTGTGTAAGAATAAGTCTTAATTTTCAACCTAGTCACAGAGTAACTATAAAGCAAACATAGTTTAGTATGATTATATAGTCACAGCTGATCCAAGCATGTAAGTTTAAATAAAAGCCTTTAAACCTCAATATCTCATGTACTTATTTTCAATTGCCGAGTGGCAGATTCCAACATTTTGCATACCGTCAAGAAATTCATGTAGTATTACTAACAGCGGGTTGATTTATAGACCTAAATTTAGCTGAATTGAGATACACTAATTGGGATTTTGTTCGGTTATTTGAATACATGACATCACTGGGATAAAACAAACTATGAACAGAGATTGTAGTGTGGCATCGAGTCGCGGTTGACTATGATCACCACTACAGAAAGACTACGTGCCAATTAACCGACAAGATCCCCCGTAAGTCAAATATCAGAAGGCAGTTGATGGCTGTAGTCGAGATGTATTTGCTGGCGATCTTGTGGTATCGAAAGAATACTGAGATCGTGCCAGGTTACAAGTGTGGTTACTGAGCGTAACCGAATTTGTGCAATGTCACAATCAACGGAAGGAAGAGTCTTTAGTACAGTTAAACAAACAAGTACAGTAAAACAATCACTGGTACAATTGGTTATAATAATAATTGTTTCCATTAAACCAATCGCGTTCTCTTGATAAAAGTAGGTCACTACAAGATCATGAATGTCTAGAGAGAATCCGGGCTAAGGACCTTCAGTGACTGTGTTTGATCATCGTTATCTCCGAATAAACTGTCAGCATTTAGAGGTAACACCATGTTAGTAATGCAGAGGTTCGGATATCTGTGTTCGGGGGTGGTGACAACAGCCCGATTAGTTTCGTCATGTTGAAATACTGGCTCCAGTGGTTTGAATATGTACTTCAAATGTCTTCCAAGCGACTTCCACATCGTGCTTTGTTTCCTGACACTGGGTTCGGTTAGCGAGAGCGGAGGAATGATCAGTTTATGACACACTGCTGAGGTATGAAAAAACATTGTATAAGACTGTAATCCATTGGTGCAAATTAATGTCTTGAGATATTATTAGACATAGCTCAATCCTGTTGTAATTTTGTTTCACTTCTGGAAAACAAGAGGGACTTCTGTAACTAAAAGTAGTATTTCGGAATATTTTTTCACATGTACTGTTTTTCCTGTTCACTCACTTATTCACTTAATTGTTTGTTTTTTTTTGATCATATTAACCCTCCATTGTCTATCTTTACACGACTTCATTCAATTATTTGTGTGGCAAAGATTTATTTCAGTGCCCGTTTGTATCAATATTTGTATTTAAATAAACAAACAAAACCTAATTCAATTTATTGAATTCCGACTTTCTGTTGAAAATGTCTATACGTTCCTCCTTAATTCGAAAAAGTTATAGGCAGAACAAACAGGACTTTTCATCAATTTAGTCAAGTTACTGGATTTTGGATTTAGACATTTAGAACACTAGAATCAGTTTAGGACACGTTAGACGACAAACCAACCAATATCGTTCAGAAAACACTCAACTATAATCAGCAGTTACCTGAGTAAGCATCTTCTATCACAAAAAAATAACATCGAAAACTAACCACTGACACGTGAAACGTTATTGCTTCAAGGAACACACCAATATCACCAGTAGTTAATACCACTATTTGTGTGGATAGAATCCAAAGTCCTATCTATCAGCTGAACTTTATCATTTTTAAATGATAAAATACGAATTAGATTCATTTAGATACTCATTACAATCATTTAGACTGTTTCCCAGCACAATCATTCTGACACGTAATTGCAAGCTAGACACCTGGTAAATAAACATAACTGAAGAATATTAAACACATATTACGAATCTCAAGGTTTATAGATAGTCAGCGCTGTTAAAATTGCTATTAACAAAACTGGTTTTGCTTTAACATCTACACAAAGTTGTTACATTTAATCAAACTTCAGATAAATAATTCCAATTTTCATTCTAATAATTCTTCTGTCACCAAGGACTCTTTGGATAATTTCGAATTTCAGTTCGGTGGAGGTGATAGAAATCAGATTTTTGAAAAATTTAAATGACCCAAGAGAATTGTAAATAAACGCGGACTTCATTTTAGACATACGAACAGACAGTCAACTTGTGATATTTGTGGTGAAAAATCAGTGCCCTTGCCCTTCAACTAAATATTTTATATTTTGCTTAAACCTATCATAATACAATACAATCCCGTGTTGCAAACTTTGAATTTGGATCCTTGATTTTCTTTTTGAAGTTTTATATTATTACTACTTCGTTAAATTATTTTCAGGTCACAAAAAATTGGCAATAATTTTTTCTCATTTAAATCACCATATTGATACCAACATAGTAATAATAATATTATTGTCGAGTGCTCATATAGTTTGTTTGACACAGGGAACTGAAAGCTAACTTCCGAAGTATACAGTATTCTATGACATAAAGTATTGCTAAAAATTAATTACTTCACTTATTGATACTTCGAAAGATTATTCAATTCCGTGTCAATTTTGAGTAAAAGTAATTGTAAATTTTGGGAGAAATACTTATTATTTACCCCAGACATGGGAAAAGGATGACATTTTGACACACTTTTGCCTATATTCACTCCGACTTCTCCCAAAACATTTCCCCAGAGCTTGCCTTTGTTTCCTCTCCTTCTGGTGCTTAGATTGAAGCTAATAACTTAATATCTCAATACTTATATCGACAACAAAATTTGTCTTCAGTTTAGCTGTCGTGTACAGTATGTTGTCCGTATCTGATACGAAAGATAAAAGATAAGACTTAACTGTATGTTTGCAAGATATATGCACTTGAAAATAAGACAGTTCCTATGGTTAAAAGTGTAATGACTGAGGTTTTAATGAAAGTATATAGTAATTCTGTTTGGTCATGGATTATGTTCCGGCAGATTATATTTTATTTGGCGCCTGGTAATCTGTAATATCAGTGCGTTAAATATCAATGAGTTTTTTCTGAAACACTCTGCTCTATACTCACTTTATTGTTTATTTTCTCAGATGACTTGACGTATTTTGTAAGGTGGCTCAACAGGAACATATAATATAGATATATCTGGTAATTTACTTGGATAAATATTTTTTCAGGAATGGCTTCCTAATTCTGATTTTAGTTTTTTTGACGAAGTTCAGTATCGTAGGAAAACCTCTTTACAGATAACCATCTACGTGCACGGAGCTGAACGAATCAACGTTACCCACATGTTATTTGTTGATTGATGTCTACATCCAATAGAGATACTATTCAGTTTTACCTAGGCACTCATATATGTCACACATTTTCTAAATCCAGCTATGCTAACTATAAATCGAATGTACTAGCTTGTATCATTTATGTTAACGATCTTATTACGAAATTAATTAATGAGCTTTATTATAAAAAGTATGTGGGTCTTTGGATCATTGTGGAGTGAATTTCTTTTATGTTACTTAGATATAATAACTCGACTACGTTATGATGATAGTATTGGTTAAATGATAGATAACGTGGAAAATGGTCTCCTCGTCAGTAACTGACTGACTGACTGTCAGTAAAGGTCTCGACAAAAAATCTTTAAGATTTTACACTACGGCTAGATACATTAGCCTTTTAATGAATTATATATCAAAAATCGGCCGATAACTGTTTGATGTCGAAATACGCAAAACTAAAGCAGTTTAACTGTACGCATCTCAGTCTATCTAAGCCACTTTACATCCACGTTATATTTACATTTCTAAGTCAGATAATTGCGATATAACAATCAGGTATGGAATGAATATATGTAATGATGTGAAGTAATGCAGAGAAATACCACGTAATGAAGCAGCATCGATTTTAAACAGAATGAGACTACTGTAACAAGGAAATAAGAAAAATCTAAGGAACAAAGTCAGTTAATGAGAGAAGCCGTAGCACTAGATGGTAAATATTGTTCACCTATTAAACATTTCTCAAGTCACACACTACGTCCATTTATTAAAAGCACTCTAAACGTACGAACCACACTGCATGACAGCCCAAACTATGACTGCACTTATTGTGTTCAACACTTAAGTAAACGTAATATTTGGATATCTACACATGATCGAGTGTTCCGTTGATCTGACTCCGGTTTGATCGTATAATGATGTTAATGAAATATAAACGCCACCAAACCTCATATATAATTATCGGCCAAACTCACGTTAATAAATAGCGGAATAAAATAAGCTACATATGAGAATGAATTTTGGTTACGTACATTTCATAAACTCATTGATCCAAGTAGACAATCTAAGAAAATAGGTAGATTTGCAGATGGGAGAAAGCAAGTGCCAATTTGATTCGGTCAAGCGTAACTCTAAAAAATAGCCAGACGGAAACAAGCTAAAGACACGTGATGAATAGGGTCAGCGGTATATGCACATACATTCATATAAAAACAATCTACGTTATAAGCGGATAACTGACAAGATCGAAATGTGACTCGAGAAGAATAAATAAACTGGTCTGTCAGGAAGCTAGAATAGCTCATGTGGACGTGACACAGAACTAGACAATACAATGACATGTGACAACAGACATGTACATGTTCTAAACACGTCAAAGTTGCGGGTCAATCAGAAGAGTTTGTGGAGATATGACCGAGAAGCTTATTTTGTAAATAGTTTTTAATATTATTTGTATTTGTTTTGTCAATTTTTCACTGTATGTACATTCATCATTAAATGACTGTACATGTTGTTTTAGTCAATGACCTTGAAGACACTTTCCGTTGTGATTCCAACATAGCGTGACATATTCTTTCTGGCTAACAAATACATTAATACTCACACATCCCTCGTTCTGTTTTCATTCGAGATTGAGTTAACTTAGTTCTAAAACAAATATTATTTACATTCATAGACTGAGAAAGTGAATACATCATATCTTACTTTGGATTACAATACTGGGGAGATCATCGATACGTTTGGAATTACTAAGCATCTATAATTGTGGATTTATTGTACCAGATCAAAGCCGAACACGCATCATTTTGGGTGAACTTAAGTAAAGTCCCATTAATTATTGTATTTGTAACATTTAACTTGTATATATTAATATTACTATTGGTTGTTATTAACTTTGTTGATATCTTTTGCTTTTATATATTGTCTGGTCCACCACAAGTTTGAGCGATTTCAAAGTCATGGCGTCTATTTCAGTATCCATTGCTCACGTACGATCGGTTTACGGCGGAATCTAAATAAGACGTTATAATTATGTGACTACAACAAATAAGATTACTAAGAATTTCTCTAATTTGTGATTGCGGTAGCCAGATGACTCCTGGCTCTTGGGCAGACAGTCGTGATGATGTTGTGTTTCGATGTAATATACGTTAGAGGAGAAAGACTGATAGAAAGAGAATGTTTTTCGCCCGATCCTGATCGAGACAGAGATAAATTATGATCATTGTTGCAAACCGGATAATAAAAGCACCAGTAACATTGGCTGCAACCTTTGCAGGTATGACGAAGCTTGGGCAGTTCAATAGCATCAGTATTTTCAAGATATATGTGAATCAATATAACAAGCTTGCAATAGTCGTTTCGACGGGAATCGTAGAGATAGACGGATTGGTCGTTAGAAAACTCGAATTCGATGGAGGACAAAGTGTTAAAGAAGACTGGGTAAGTAGCATTTCCATAAATACACTCAATAGGTCTTTGGTATTTGCGATAGACAGTTTAAAAAAACACTTCCAGTGCGTTAGACACTGACAAGCTGTAAATATAATACTAATTATACGGGAGTATGTGCAGCTGGAAACCACAGTATACACGGATGACTGGAGTACATATTGATTCTTACATATAATTGGTTACATACATCATGTGGTCGTCTACAAGCGGCATTTTGCAGACCCGACCACCGGAGTACACACAAATAACACAGAAACAGTGTGGTCGAAGCTATAGGAATTTTTGCAACTTTATCATGGCTCCAGAAGTCGATTATTATTGAGTCATATGGATGAATTCATGTATAGTACACACAACAATTTCAAAACTGCATAGCCTTTTTTTAAACTTGAAAAGTTTTTAAACCTTATGTAAGGAATGTATTCATTCTAACTTTGTATAATATATTTTTACTCTAGTCCGAGTGTCTACTGATTGGCTAAAATTTCTCAAGGTCACTTAAGTTTCGCTAAAGTGTCGTCTGTAAATTACAGTCTCGTTTATTTTCTTGATTTATTGGGAGTAGGTACTGTTATTTTCCAACAAGAACACTCGGTTTACCTAGTTTCAAATTGATTACATTTAAGGAAAGAGTGGAAGCTATATTAACTTAGCCGGTAAAAGCTAGATGCAAAAAATGGTCAACTCATAATCGCTTAGTGTATATAATTCCAAATTCGGTGCTCTGAACTCCAGGTAACCAAAAATTAGTGAAGCTAGTAATGGTCACCATGAACTGAAGTCGCAAATATGTAGTTCAGCTAAATTGTTTGAAATCAACTTTAGATCTAATTATTACGAAAATAAATTCGTAGTATTGGTAACACTATATCTTGACACACTTATTCAAATAAACTAATCACTGTTCAAGCCACCTCAAGCACAGAGGAGACTGATTTGTAGTCTAAGTTTAAAGTTCGCTTAAAACCGACAAATTAAAACAGCTAAAGCAGTTTACTACAATCTAATAAGATTTTCGACAAGACTATAGTCTATCGCTGAACCAATCAGATTTAAGATGATAGGTTATGCATCCTGGCGCGAAACTCATTCAACAATTTGGCTAAATAGGGTTTCGACACTTTAGCTGATGTCAGTTCGTGATGGAAACCCTAAATCTAATTTCTAACCCCGACCATCAACTGTTATTCATAATCTTAATTCCTTGCACTGGTTTTTAACTCTCATTTGTCACTCGTAAGCAGGTAGGTGTTATCAAGGTCACTTGTTGTTCAAAAGTCGTCCATAAATTATAGTATCACTGGATTTTCTGACAAGCTTGAGTGATATCATGTATACTTAGCTTGATAAACTGTCACCCTTTGGGTCAATTGGACATTGACTTCAACTGAGACCACTATAAAACCCCGATAATTTTTTGATAATCTTACTCCATTAATTTGAAGCATGTAAGTTGGAAACGTCTGAGAATAGTGCGTTCTTTAGTGGCCTAGGTAGCACCTTCACTGTCAAATTGCAATGACACAGAGAATCGATATCATTCAATTTATGTTGCGCTCACAGCATACAAGAACATAAAGTGATGATTATTGGATGGTTTGTTGACAATACTGATTTCCCCAAGGAATTAAAACGAACACAAACGCAAGACGCAGAACAAAACATGACGTTCTTATCTCCATACAGTGACCTGCTGTTGATGTAAGAACCTGATTGGTTGCCAAAATGAATAGCAAGACGTGTGATATGCTTCTACTCTGCACTTACACATTCCTTATGTTTCAGCAGCAGAAGAGCTTAGAAACTCGCCGGGCTGTTATAAATTTGACATATTACTTTTTAGTAAGAGCCAGAATGGTTTCGAAATAAGATAAGATGTTTTTAACTGTCTTTTCCGTATAGAAAGTTATCTATATTGTGCATTGCATACGCACTAATGAGTATAGATTTTCAGATAAATCAACCTGATTACGGTTTGGTCAATGAATATAGGCCGATTTTAATGCTTTACCTAGAATGTTGAAGATAATAGAAGTGCTAGTTCTGATTATTCTTCGGTGAGACGGAGCATGCTAAATATTGTGGTCAACTGTTATCCTAGGTAGCAGTTTATTTATATGCAATGTATATCACTAAATTAGATGACCTGTGTCGAATGATTGGGGATCTAGTCGAGATAGACAGAAATGTCGTGATGAACCAGCCTACATGGATTACCCTTTCGTCGTATCAAAATACTATGGCTTCTCTGAAAACCGTATAACACAAAGGACATCATCATAAAAATATGCCGGTAAGAGTAGGCACAAGAAAGAGATTACAACCACCACCGTATGGGTCAGTCCATGGAGTGCGATTAAATGATGCGCGTTGGTTATCCTTGAACTTGACAAGAATCATTTCACTATACAACATTTGGTGACCCAACTGACTAGTGACTTGGTTGGTGCCCAGTGATACTTCACTGACCCTACAGGAACATCCTAAGCTATCTTTGGTTACTGTGTTGTCAACGTGAATTAGTCTAATGGGCCTAAGTGTCGTTCAAGGAAACCTAGTATGTTAATTGGTGATTATGCAAGAACAAATGCTTGTTTAAAATTTTAATGAAGGAGAGTGATATGTACTCCTCCTAGAAGTTGAATTATATCCATATGATGTCCGGCTGGTTTATTGTTGAATGTTCAGAATATGTTTGTTTGGGTGAGACTAATTTAGGGACGAGCCAATCAGAAGCGTTTGAGCAATTTCAAGGTCACGGAGCCAAGTCCAACACACGACGCTAATATACGATCGGTTCGGAGCGGATTTTAGAGAGGAGGTGATTAGTGAGAGGTTACAACAGATGGGACGGCGAGACTCCTTATTTAGGGACGAGCCAATCAGAAGCGTTTGAGCAATTTCAATTATTAGCCAATCAGAAGACAGTATAAAGTAAAAATATATTATAAGAAAGTAATGTATTACAGTGGATATTCTTCTTTTGCATGATTCAAAAACTTGTTAAGGTTTGATAAAGGTTCAGAGGTTCTGAATTCATAATGCATATGGTATAGAAACTCGTCCATAGGGTTAGGGTTAAGGTTAGGGTTAGGGTGCTAACATACGATCGGCTTACAACGTATTTTAGAGAAGAGGTGTTTATTGAGAGGCTTCAACCCTAACCCTTTGGACGAGTTTCTATACCATATGCATTATGAATTCAGAACCTCTGAACCTTTATCAAACCTTAACAAGTTTTTGAATCATGCAAAAGAAGAATATCCACTGTAATACATTACTTTCTTATAATATATTTTTACTTTATACTGTCTTCTGATTGACTAATAATTGTCAAGGTCATTTAAGATTCGTTCAAAGGTCGTCCCCAAATTCGAGTCTCGCCGTTTTTTTGTCCATACAATTGTGTAAGTTATCGATCCATATTCATTGTCATTTTTCGATTGGCCTCACAAATAGTAAGTGGTTTTATAGTAAGTTAACCGTTCGACATATATTACTGCTGACAAACTTTGAACAGCATATTTCATTTTAATAAAATTGTGACGAATATTGTCGTATGTATATAACCAACACTGTCTATAGATTTTTACCAGTAGAAGTATTGGACATAGTATTTTAGTTCGACTATGCTTTTTTTTAATGTGACTTTTTTTATCAACGTCATCCAAGTTATTCATGGTATATATTTATAACTTCTCTATATAATGTATTCACGTTTAAATATAATCTTACCTTTTTCAGCTCAAAGTAATCGGTTTTTTCAGACCACAGCCTTTTATATGAATAGGAATTCTGTTGGTAATAAATACCTTCAGTTATGATAAAGACGGCACATAGTTATGACCTAAGATATTGCAAGTAATTTGAGAGAAGACTTGTTCGACTACGCTTACAAACTACACAGTACCGTAGCACTGGTGTGAAACGAAAGCATGCTTGGAATTGAAATCGCTACTTCTCCATTTCAGCAACCTTGTACGGTTTACCACGAGATAGTCATTTCATATTTGAAGTACATCAAATCAGTGGCATGTTCGCAGGCTAGCTAAACTTAGCAGTGTGTGTGCCTTTAGGAGACTTTTACATCTCAGAAACCGCCAAATAATGTATAGCTATATGTACCACATGTTTTCGTTTGCCTTTCAGCCGATGAAAATCTCTGAGTTATGCATTTCAGTTTTCGAACTATGACTACCAGTAGGCAAGTTTGTATATTTCATACTTTTCAAACGGCCACAATTTTTTCTTCATATATTCAGTCGCAACACTGAGTTAAGTACTTCTGAGAGTATTTTAACCGACCTAGCCGATATTTTTAATAGATCATCCTATCTCAGAGATTCTTGATATAGAAGAAAGTCAAAAATACTTTGAACGTTGTTGAGTGTGTGAGAAAAGCGTAATCCTGGAAATTTAGATAACATGTACTCATGAAATAAACGTACAAAATACTTCATTTTCCTGTGATGTGTCTCAATAATAATAAGATGCAGCTGCCGACTCCATGACAACGTATTTTTGCTGAAAATTGTTGATACCAACAAAATGTATGTCTCCCTTTGTTATACAGATACTGAAGCAACTACCAGGTAAGTCAAATTATACGAACATACCTCACGATGATGTGTAATCTAATGTACGTTTAGCATTATGAATGTTCTGATGAAATATTTAATAATCTAGTCATTTTTTTTCATGTTCTCAACAATACATAAAGGTAGACCGGTATTGCTAATGGATATATATGCTGGTTTCAGTTTCATGTGTTGCCATATGCGATAAGCTTATAATATAGACTGAAGCTACCCGGTTACTCAAAGTTGACATTATTTGGATAACTGATTCTTCTGAGGACATATATGTAGTACATCTACTCTGTAATACGTAATGCCCACCTGCTTACCACTTTGATTGTTACCGCCCAGGATAACTCAATAACGGTTTATTAATGCCTTCATTAGACAGAGAAATACATAACCTTTTCTGCAGGGACAGTTAAAAGTCTTGGAAAAACAGTGTAATTGCATCAGTACCCGATATATATTTCAGATTACTAAATAATGGAGATCAATTCAAAATGTCCTCGTAAACGACTATTACTTAACTGTAACAGATACAGTTGCGTTAGTATAATGAGTCTTCCAGAGGAGATAACTCATAACAAACTCTATCTATACAACATCATCATTGCTAAAGGATTGATGTGTTATAAATGAGATTGCATGTCGGGATTAAAAAATACATGCACATTTTTCAGCAATTATTAATACCCCCTATTCTCTTGATTTGGGATACGATTTTTAATGTGTTTATCACGTAGAAGTTGAACTTCCTATCTGCAGTGCTTTACAAACAGAAAAACAATTAACCTTTTATGTAACAAATGTGATGTCAAAAGTTTTCATTCTAATAGTAGACAAACAAACACTCAGTGTAAGAACAACCTATAAACCTGGGAATAAAAACATATACATATATTATGTGATACATTTAAACTCTATCACGCCCACTTCTTCTTTGAATCACTGTCCAAGTGTAGTTATTTTTTCTACTGCAGAGTTCAAAAAATCCTCACTTGCAACATCCATAGCTTTCGCCACTTGGTCTTTGGGACGGCTCGCACTGTCGTGGGCTCCCGAAGATCATCACGAGTGATCTCATGATCTTGTAGCGTGGTGTCGAGTCGAAATTGACTATGAACGCCACTACAAGGAAATGCGTACCAAACAAATCAGAAGGCGAAGGTTGAACGTAACCAGATTTATTTCGTTAGCGATCTCGTGGTATCGAACGAATACCAAGATCGTGCCAAGAAATGGTACAAGCGGGAGTAGGAGAATGAAGTACGTGCGAACAAAGCCAAAAACCGCGGAACAATGATGGAAGGTAATGGAAGCACAAAATGGCTGTAATTAGCACAGTTAAACAAAAGCACTTTAAAACAAGCACTGGTACAATTGGTTATAATAATAATTGTTTTCATTAAACCAGTCATGTTCTCATGATAAACGTGAGCCACTACAGGAGCCCCCGCTAGAAAGGGTTTACACTTTCGATAAATAGCGGTTTGAATCGTGGGACTGATCGGCTGACGAGCGATCGTAGGACGGAGGAATTGGCGAACAGGAAAGCGATCGTCGATCGTCGAGTTGCCAACGAAGGTCTTTTTCGTAGAACGGTACCAGGAGCGATGTGCTGTGTTTGTTGCTTGAGTTGGCATGCCACACCAAAGTGGTTTGTATCCAGAATCTGAAGATTGCGTTCGTAGGGAATACGGACCAGAAACGCTGCAGACGAAGGACGAAACCACGTTGAGCCAAAAGTCCAGAAGCGACCGTAACGACCAAGTTCGGGACCAAGCGTATGTCAAGCATTCGAAACCAATATATCGACTGAGTGCGTTGACAAGAGCATGGGTGGCCAATCCAGCTTTCGCCAAAGTTGACTGAAGTCGACGGAACCAAACGGAGGTGGTCGAAGGCGTGGGCTCAGGAAACAAAAAGAAAATCAAAAAAGAGAAGAGTGTAGCATGCGTGTAGCATAGGAATATTCCTACACCGTATCGGTTGTTGACTGTGCGACTAGTCGCGGAAGCGTACGGGCAACCGTACTCGGCGACCAGAACGTGAGACGGCAGTCTCGTTCGTATCTCGTGAGCCTGTAATCTCACCCGAAGTCAAGGGCGGCGTGGTCTGCTGATCTGGACGTGAGACTGCCGTCTCGTCCGTAGATGGTGCAGATGACACGCTGTTGACCGGGACGTGAGAATGAGGTATCAGGTGTATCTAGCATGGGACCTGAAGAAGATTTAAGGATCCCGCTAGGTTTAATAGGTCTAGCATTGAATCTCAGGGTGTCAGATAGGGCACTGTCATCGACTTGTGTTGGTTTGAGACGATCAATGCTGACGATCTCGACGCGTCCATATCGATCAACCTTGAAGGTCTTTTCGTGACGAGCGATCACGTGAAAAAGGGCCTTCGTAAGGTTGTTGCCAAGGTTTGCGTACCGAATCTACTCGTACAAAAACATGTGAACAGGTAGATAACTCTCGAGCGAGAGCGACCTGTCGATGTTGTATTCGAGTTGACACCGGAGACAGCGTTCGCATAAATGCAGACAGTCGTTGGACGTAGTCTGATTTACCGAAATCATGTCTGCTCCGTGGTGTGAAGAATTCTCCGGGCAGACGCAATGTCGTGCCGTATACAAGTTCAGCGGCGGAACATTGTATATCTGCCTTCAAGCTCGTTCGAATACCTAAGAGGACGAGCGATAAGGTTTCGTACCAGTTGTCGTTCTCGTGTGCTCGTAGAGCACTTTTAAGTTGGTAGTGAAACCGTTCAACTTCACCATTTGATGCTGGGAGGTAGACGTTAATGCGTGTGCGAATGCATTCCGTACCAAGCAGCCGGGTCAGCGAGGAGAATAGTTAAAAGGGGAAATTTTCTTGAATAAAGCATGGAATTTACCGTCACGCAAATAAAAAGTGACAAGGATTCGGTACACGTACGTGGGAGTCTATCACATTAATACTACTCTAGTTGCTATCCCTCATCTCGAGTATATTATATATTAAAAAATAATATGAAAATATACGACAGACGTGGATAGATAAAAGATAGACTCACCGATTTGGCTTCTTTGAAAGATTCGACTAGAGGTTGCGGCGTGTTCCAGTATTCGGCTCACCAGTTGTAGCGTGGCGTCGAGTCGCGGTAGACTACGAACACCGCTACAGAGAAACACGTGCCAAATACATTCATAAAATCCCCCGGAAGCCAAATATCAGAACGCAGTTAATGAACCAAATCGAGATATATCTGCCGGCGATCTCTTGGTATCGAAAGGATACCGAGACCGTGCCAGGATACGAGCTTGGTTACAGAACATGGCCGAATTTGCGCGAGGTCACAATCGAAGTGTAAGAATAATGGATGTTTTTAGCACGGTTAAACAAAAGCACATTAAAACAAGCACTGGTACAATTGGTTATAATAATAATTGTTTTCATTGAACCAATCGTGTTCTCGTGATAAAAGTGAGTCACTACAATCTCTTTACCTTAAATTTTATAAGCAACTGTCACAACCTAAATGAATTTTTGTTCTTTCATTGCAGCTTCCAGTACGACCTACATACATGGACTGATATCAGGCTTCTCAATTTTAAGAGTAGCACTATGGAGTTAGTAATTTTGATACCAGTCCCTAGAATAGAAACTGCCATTCCAAACAGAAAAACCAGTTGTCTCCGTCAAAGACTCTGTGTCGTCAATTAATTCTGTCACGACTCTATGTATTACAGAAAAGAATAAAGCAGCTTCAAACAGTGTAGTTAAATGAAATTTTGTTTCTGACGGTGATAGGTTTCAACTCTAAAATATTGATAATCTTTAAGGGCAAAATCCTTTCGCACAAAACCAGTATTCTGGTTGGCATCTATCAATATATCATTTCCTTTACAGTACTGGCATTCTGCCACTTAGTGCAGTAAGTTACCATAAAGAACGCTAAAATAAAACATTTCCGCTTTAAAAACGAAATTTTGCAAGAGATGGTCAACTACATAGCTGTTTTAACAATCTCAGCAATCAACACTATAACAAATAAAATCCGACAGGAACTACCTGATATGGCTCCTATGCCATGTTCTACTATCTGTTTTTTTTAATTGTTGTATATTTTTATTGTTTCAGGAGACTTGAATGTCTGTTGCTTGAAAATGCAGATAACGTTTAAGGAGAATAACGGCATACTTCTCCGTTGGTAGCATGTAGAAAATATAACCCTGGTATCAAACATGACTTTTTCAGTGACAGATAGTGGAGATTGTTGTCCACGAAACTATACTGTTGGAAGGTGTTTCACTAGTGCAGAATTTGAAGGCGTACAATGTGTTTATTTTGGTATTCCCAGTGAAGAAGTAAAATATACACTGTAAGGAATCGGAATATTTGATTACGGAAATGAACAAATTCTACAATATAATATTGTTCCGGTGCGTTCGCGCAAGCCGTTGCCGAAACTTCCCTTAAGTCGGCCGATCAACTGAGTGGCCCCCACTTAATTTACTTTATGGATCTACGTGTTATATGAGCGGTAGCGTTTGCGCTGTCAGTGATGTTCGAACCTTGTTTCTGATAACTAGCTCGTGGCAGGCGGTTGGTTATTAAGACTTTTACAATGTCTCGCCCAACGTTCACCATAATATGGTTTCATCCAGTAGGGCATGTTTCAGAAAAGTGAATGTTTGATATGTCTCTAGCCGTCGACCCGAAAACCCATTATCAGATTCCGATTCGCATTTGAATGTCGAAAACAGAAGGCCTGAAGGTTGAGTAAGCCTTTTTTAGCAGGCTTCTAAGTGCTTACTTTTCTCTTGAATGATTTAACCGAAACGACAAGTACCACTACTTTGGGCAACAGGTTCCAATAATTGGTGATCCGTTATGAAAGCTTGTATGATACGGGTAGTTTTGTTCTTGGCTTTTGTACTCGCCTGCCATGTCCTTTGAATTGTCTTGACGTGGCAAGAAGAAGAGCGAAAATACCAGGCACAAAATCATTTCCTGCTGTTCTATGTATCACAATCAAGTTACTTCTTAATCTGAGGTAGGACACAATAAAAGGGAGCAGCTTCTCAAGCCGCTTCGTCATGGCACACCTCGGAGTTCTGGTGTTAGATGGGTAGCTCCCCTTTGTTCCTTCTCCAAGATTTTGGAGTCACCTTATAGACAGAGGTTTTCTACCTGGACGTAGTTTTCAAGTTTTCATCTCGCTAAGGTAGCGTGTGCCGCAGTAAATTCACTAGTATCCAACTTGATAGATATCAATCATAAAACCTATAGGGTTCCGAAGCCCTTAGCTGCAACCTCGATGCAATGGGTCGTGATCTAGCACCATATTTTATTTTATAACCACACATAATCACGTACTCTCAGCTCCTTTCCGAATCGCCTCCATTTGTCAGTTGTATGTCCACTCACACCTTGTTAACACTTATTTTCTTTAACCTATTAAATGCTCTTTCTTAACAAATACCTTAATAAAAGAAAATTAGAATGAGTAATCATACCTTAAACATTCATTCATGAATATTGGCTACTCTGCCCCTCGTGTTTTCTTTTACTTGCTCCCTCTTTCAGCCCCCTTGTGATATGGAACGAAAGATTTTATCCTGCACCATCCTCAAAGCCCTAGACATTCCAAAGGGACATAAGGTTGCGACATTTAGAAGCTCCCACCTTCAATGGACCTATCCTTGACCATCAGTTGCACATTCGCAACTCAACTTTCATGAAGCGCGCCAACTATAGTACTGATTAAAACCATCTACATTCATATCTTATAAATTATCAGCCCAGCTGTGTAATTTACTGCAGTGGATATTGTATCATTTGTATCAATTTGATCTTGCCTGTAAACTGGCATGTCTCATGTAACAAACTGTTATTTGAGAATAAATTATTATTATTATTATCTTAATACCATGGTTCACTGCTATCCCCAGAAAAAACTAACTAGAACACTGGTTGGAATCGTTAAGTGACCGGACTACGGACGTAGACTTCTCTATGCTGTACATATTTACCTTTATTTCCTCAATGTAAACGTAGATATACCTGACATACTGATAGACACCAGCCGTTGTTTAGACCAGCTAACCAGAACATGCAGGTTTGACTTCTTCAGTTGTTTTTCGTCAAAGTTTTACACTAACAGAAAGTGGCATTTGGGTGTCAACTATTTGAAGTCTCTTCATACTGTCGATCTACAACCTTCCAAGAAATCTTCGATCCACTTAAGGTGAGGTACGGCAATTACAATTCCACGCATATTTGAACCACGTTTTTCAGATATCAATTACATCAGCGTTTCCCATAATGACAGCATTTATGAGCTCCGCCATTCTACTTAGTAGGCTGAGGGCACTTGAACAGTTTACCTTTAAGTCTGTGATATACTTTTTCTCAGTCACAGTTTTCGAGGCACTCATTTGTTTCTGCTTCTGTCGACTGTCTTTCAACACCATCAACCACCCTCTGATCCGTACAAACATATTTTACGAATGTAAATTTTCCAATATTAGGTTTTTTCCCAGGAGAAGCGAAGGTTACTTTTAAGATACTTGCCTGAGTAATCTCAAAATCCACATGTTGTCCTTTCCTGCAAAAAGTGTGAAAGACAACTCTTTATACTGTTTCCAGGTGTAGCTTGTTTATCAAAGACATGGTTTGGCATAAATTATGTTCGAACCCAGCCTTCGGTTTCTTTCCTGAAGATTCACATAACATGACTGGCCTCTCTGAGAGATTTGTATTTAGAGGCTTCGAAATCTTATTTCCTAAACTCTCCTCATTCTTGGAGTCCGATTGGCAAAAAACCTGCAGGTGTCACCATTCTTCGGGTTGACTTCATTTTGTTGTCTAGTCAAACCTTCTGCAACGTTCAGATTTTGCTAATGCAAGGTCTGTTATGCATTCATATGGGGATCTGTGTAGGGCTCTGCAGCCGAAACTGTCAACTCACATATTTTGAGATTCTCTATATTCTGCTTTTTTGTAAAAATGCCTGCATTTGTGCATTTGTTATCCATTAAGTTATGGAATCTACCTTGATGACTCCATTTAAATCTGATGCGAAATTCATAATGACGCCCGTTGCTCACTCGAGGTCCAAGAGGTGCTCATCTGCCGCTTGCTGTTTATCTTGGAGAATCTTTGTAGCTGTGTTTAGCACAACACTGGACTGGTCATTCAGCAGAAAATATGTGGAACAGAATGGTTTATGCAGAAACCTTGATCATGGCTTGCGATCCCTCTTACATGCACACGGTCTAAGTCTGGTGAACACATTGTGATACCGACTGCTGCAGTTGTCACACTGTTCCATTTTTGATCAGAAAGATGTGGGTCTACCACGACGATGTTTTGTTTGTGACATTTAAGTCGTTCGATCAGCCTACAGAGAGAAGATCACAAAAAGTCTTCATAGGCACGGAAGAAACTAAAAAATGACAAAAGCAAGAAAACTGATTCCTCGAATAAGTATCTCGAAAGCCTTAATAGTAATGGGTACGAACACAAAAGGCTTAAACTTCAATATAGCTGTAACTAAACGTTTAATATAAATATGTATTAGAGAAGCTTCTACGATATAGGACACAACCGAAGCTAAAAAACGCACTTAGAAAAATACTACTGTCATTTTGAGTAGTCTGTGTTATTGGTCGCGACTAAACTGATAACCATAGGAATAACAACGACATTCGTAACACTGTTTCAGTCAGGACATTTTTAAGAGCAATAACAATGACTTAATTTGTGGTTGGTGTGATAAAGATCTCTAGCTAGTAAATTAAACCAGTAGGCTCTGGTAGGCAAGTATACTTTTAGTGGGTTAAAATCCATTCAAATTATACGTGTTTGAAATGGATTTAAAGTGAGAATTTTGATAAATATGATCTGGTACTCTATTGTAATCCACGAATATCCCAATAGACTTGAGAAAAGTAACGAAGTTAGTAATTTTGTTTATTTACATTGCTTCTAGTCTCCAGATTAGTTTATTTAGTCGGGCTTATGAATGTATAATTATGGTCTTCTTCGTTACTAGTACTGCTCTAATAGTAGACGTAGCCCTAAAGTTGTAGATTTGTCATGATGTAACTACCTAATCTATAAGATCTTACATGGAAATCACACAACTGTCTGCACTGATTCACCAATATATGACGAAGCGCACATTCAAGCTGGAGATAGAATCATATTTTTAATATGGATAAAAATTATGTTACGTAAGTATGACCACGTCTGCAAGGCAGAGCCACGCCATCCAATCAGTTGAATTTTACTTGGTTGAATTTATTCTTTTCGCCTTCTCCATTGTTGAGTTTTCCTCCTCGTTAATTGTTGAATATCTGTTCTCCCAGTTGCATCGTTTTCAGCTTTGAGGATTGTGGTTAGGATCCAGCGCCACTACACATTAAAATGAATAGCAATCGATAGCAATTACATCTGGGATCTAAACAAATTCTGGATATGATTTATTATGAAAATGAATCTTGATGATTATTATCCGGTCATTTTATGAAAACTGATGCAGCTTTCAGGCAAATTATTGTTATACTATACATACTTCCCCAGAAATGCTTTCCAGGTATGCCGGCCAACAATAGCGGTCTCACGCGTTATAAGACCTGGCATACGGGTGATGATGATCATCTGTTTTATCTTGATTATCTTTTTAATTAACATTCGTTTTTGAAGCATGCATCTAAGGCATTAAATATGAATTTCGGCAACTGCTATGTATGTATTCTGTTGCTATACCATTTCATCCAAATGGTATTTGCATCCATCTGAAGGCTTTTAGTTGTCGAAAATATTCAGCTCGATGGGTGTTTTCCTTCCAAAGGAAGACAGAATCCTTGATAACCAATTTGTCTGTTCCCCACATCTTCTATAACAAGTGCAGACAGCAGACGTTAAATGGATCTTTGCAGTTTATTGCAGTATGAACAACATTGCCAACTACCGAACTGTTAATTCCAAGTACATTTGAGTAGGTTAACACATTGTAAACATCACTTATCTTTCCTTAACACATTAGTAGACCTACGTCATTTTGTGAATACGGTGAACCGTGGAAGGAAAATATACTTCGAGGTTCTAATTATATAAGACCACAAACAATGCTGCTATTCGACAGGGTGTGCATTTATAATGGAGTAACCCATATGCATGATACAAAACTTGTATAAAACCTGTACCATTTGCGGCTTTTGAAAGACGTCGGCCTGGATGAGTGTTGTCATACTGAGTGCAATGAACTTATTATCAGAAGGAATTGCAATAGCACGTATGGAGGACGAGTATATTATCAAGCGCAACACAACTGCTTCCATCAAAATGGTTCAGATAATCATTGTATGCACTCACCTTAGGGAAACACATAGTTAACTTGGTTACGTGAGCCAAATAGCCACCAGGAAACATGTGTCACAAAAACGAAAACATAATTAAACGAGCATTAAGACAGCTTTCATTTGTGTTTCTTCCTTAAAATTGTGGCAGTTGAGTAGTCATATTGTAACGTTACAGAGCCGAATATTAGTTGGAACCCTTTTACAAATTCGCATACAGTTTTCCCAACCACACTGCTACAATTATAGACAGGTTGAAACCAAATATTTGTCACAAAGAGCATAGTCCTGTAATTAAGGTCTTCCAATGTATCACTTCGGCAAGTGCCTTGTTTTTGGAATCGTGTCCTTGGACTTTGCACTGAATCCCTCCATTTACAGCACTGATACTCAATCCTTAGAAGGGAGCATAATGCCGACCTCATAACATACGGTATGGTTAAGTGGCTGGTAAATGTAGCAGTAACGTCTCACTATAATCTACTGAGTCTTCAGTAATAAGGATATGAGGTTAGTCAAAGTATATTAGTCTTTGCAATTTGTAGTACTATGAAGATTCAATCTCGCCTTGAATGAATCAGCGGAAGGCAAGGATATACCGTGTTTGGATAGAGAATTCAATTTATTCACTAATTGATATGAGAAACGTAATGTGATCTCAGCTTTTGAGCTTTCTTGGAATGTCCTCTCAGATGGTAAGTCCTAAATGAAAGTAAAAGATAAGACATATGAATACCAATGTCATCTTTCAGTTAAGGTAGCCCAGTATTAGATCAACTCGTCAACCACGTAATATCCTTCCTAAAGCCATGTTGTTACCTGGCCGAATTATTATTCTCTTCCACATAGTTTACAATAGCCATCCAAACAAACTTTTCCACTAACTCGATATCTACACTGTTAGACTAACGACCTGATAGTACTAACCGAGTCTCCATATATCCCGCTTTACAAACCGGACTGATTGTTGCATCAATTCAGTCTTTTGGCAGTTTAAACTACTATAAAGACATATCAAACATTCCCGAAGTTCAGCAATTACATCCTCCCGTGCTCTCGTAATCCCAAGATGAGTATCGTCAGAACCGCTGTACTTCTCTGGCTTGTGGTGTTGAAATAATCGTGAGATTGCTGCTTTTTTAATTAACACAGGACCCCTCAACAAACCACCATGATAGCATTTAATTGTTGGTCTTTTCCTGTCGTCGATAGAAAACAATCTGTCAAAATATTCTGAATTTTCGGATTACGCAACGTCACTTCTGGCAAATATCAACGAATTTTCTTGTAACAAACGTGGTGGAGTTCTACACTTCTCTGAGTTCTCCTTTTTTTAAACGAGAACAACCATTTTTTAAGGTTATTTCCACAATCACGACCCATCGTTCTTCGTATGAACATTATTATTATTAATGGCTTTATTCAATATTAATAATAATAATAATTTATTCTCAAATAACAGTTTGTTACATGAGGTATGGCAGTTTACAGGCAAGATCAAATTGTTACAAATGATACAATATCTACTGTAGTAAACTACTAAGTTGAGTTGATAATTTACAAGATATAAATGTAGATGGTTTTGATCAGTATCACAGTTGGCGCGCTTCTTGAAAGTTGCGTTGCAACTAATGGTCAATGATAGATCCATTGATGTTGTGAGCTTCTAGAAATCGCAGCCCTATATCCTTTGGGAATATCTGAGGCTTTAAGGATGGTGCAGGATGAAATCACCCGTTCCATATCTCAAGGCGGCTGAAAGAGGTAGCAAGTAAAAGAAAGGACGAGAAGCAGAGTAGCCAATATTCATGAAAGAATGTTTAAGGTAATGATTACTCAGTCTAATTTTCTTTTATTAGAGTATTTAATAGGCAAGAGCATTTTAATAGGTTGAAGAAAAAAGGTGTGAGCATATGTGAGCAACGACACTGTGACTTTGTGTGAGGACGGACCACTGGTGAGCTAGAGGAAGCTGTAAGAGGCTCAGAAGGAGCCGAAGATATTCCATCCAATCTCTTTTTGGAAGAGTACTCTAGAATTCCTACGTGTAGCTACACAGTTGGACAATGCTAACAACCTCCTGTGTGCTTATTGGAGTACTGTAATGATGATTTCGTTCCTACTAAATACTATAAATACCTGAGAACTTCGTACTATAATTGACACTGTCTGGAATAATATTCCTTTCACTAGGCTTCTGTCTTCTCATTGCGACTTAGAGGTGTTCTGGCGTTCTAGTTCTCAAGTTATACGCGGTATATCAAGAAACAACTACCTAGATATAACACTTTGCAGCACAGTTTGTACTACTTTCTTATTTCTACTTGGTGCACAGTTGAAAGTTCAATTAATTCTCAATAAATTTGCAGGGCGATTTCTGATTTTAAAACTAAGTTATTTCTTTCCACTTTGTGTTACTTGGCCTGACCAAGCCCTTAAAAATTTATTACTCCGGTGCTGTTACAATACTTTTTCTACAATCACATCCCTGGCTAGCACCGATTTCTACACAGCCATACACTGAATGTGAACAAATGGTATTGTTTTATATGAGATAATGTGAATAAATCATATACTTTCATAAAAACTGCATTGTTGTCAAGCCTATCGAAACTGCGCAACAATAAAAGACATCATTATAAGGTTTTTTGTTTTTTCTTCTTTATTGCTGTTTCGGTTAACTTTGACTCTTTTGTTCTAATTTTATCCCGGAGGTAGATTAACAGTGAAGATACTGGGTTCATTCAGGTTTTCAATTGTTTATTATTTTCTGTTGTCAGGTCTATAAGACATCAAATTATTATATTCCAGGAATAAATCAGACTCATGTGAGAAATGGACGGTTATGTCTAGTTTTCACCAGGGATTGAGCAAATATCTATGCGTTACTACATCTTTTACAGAGTTTCAGTCTTTAGGCTGCGGATATTTTTCCAGAGACAGCCGGTATAAATCGATTCAGAAAACTCATTGAAATGTGTGATTTCTTAATTAAAATCACCAAATGTATTGACACTGTAACTTTGAAGAATCGGAGTGAAGTATGGAATGAGACTGATTATCAAAGACAAGCCACAGATGTTTGAAACAATCTAAATTAAACTAATTTAGCTGTTTCATCATTGGAATTTGTGAGATTTCACAAGCAAATACGTACACAGGCTTCTCTATAATAGAAGGGATCACAAAGAATATGTCAGTCACGTGCACAAGAATTGTGTATATTAATACATATTTGTTCAGTTTCATGTATATGTTCACTCTGATAATTTACTAACCGATTATTTACCTCCTTAGCGAACTACTGGCGATTTGGTGAAATCTGTTCCCTTATTAATCGAGCGAAAACAAGTGTAATGTCTGCACAGAACGTGGTTAGATAACCAGCGTCTGCGCGCTTGATCGGAAGTTTGGCGAGACTATAAATTATGGACGAACCAAACAGGTTCCGAACTTTCGTGCGAAATTAATTCAGTTGGCGTTTCCTTATTTTATGTGATGTCAGCTCGTGATCAAAACCCTAAATCTAATTCCTAACCCTAGCCATGAACTGTCAATTGTAACCTTTATTCCCCACACAGGTTTATAACCCTCATTTAGCTCTGGAAAGTAGATGGACATTCCCAAAGTTTCTACAAAGTCGCTCATAGTTCGTCCGTGTATCTTAGTCTCGCCGGAGGTTTACATACATACTGATGTTAACAATCACCAATACAATGCCATAGTATTTTATTTGCATAACTGGGGATGGGATGGTCAACGATGGGACTGCTTTCCGAAATGTACATGCATGTACTACATAATGTTGTTGTATGAATATCTCTTTAACAACTTACGATCACTCATTCCTATTAGTCGTTTGATGAACAAATGTGTCAGAATTAAACAGCTAGTATATATCCTCTATCTGTTAGCGATTATACGTATAGGTAATAAATATCTAAGTCCCACTAATTTTTCAAGTGAATGAAAATTATTTCAAATTCAGTGCATGAATATACTTGCAGAAGTAAAGGTGAAGAAAGGGCTGTTAATTTGCGAATAGAAAACAACTTGAAGCGGAAAACAGATGGAGAATCCGACCTTTGACGAAAGAGCACTTAACAATCGTGAGTCAGTGTTTTTACCGATAATAAACCCAATTGATTTAAAACATCCAGTCCCACTCGTGTATATCAAAACAAAGGCTTGGCAAAACCAGCTTAGTGATGGTGAAGAGTAACCGCCTCATGATTTTTCAGCACTACGATAGTACCGAATTTAACCGAGTGATTTCACACATGAAGTTCAGGGTTGCAGTATTTGATAAGCAGTCTAGACGACTAGTCACGTGAACGCCAACCTGGTGATCGTTACACATCAACGCGAACCAACATCTCTGTGACCCACAACCACACAGTAACAAAAGACTGCTGTAAGAACAATCTGATGGCCATCTAAATGAATTTATGTATAGCTTAAAAATTACAATATTTAACGTCTTGTTATCAAGAATCACGGCTATGGTCAGTGAGAACAATGGATTCTGACGGTGGGGATTCTTTATTACCACTGACAGAACTCACAACTTGTGTACATGTATCGTCTGATGCTTCAAAGCATGAACGGATATGTTACATCTTTATAATCGAAGTATGCCAACGCAGTCAAATTGAAAGTCAGAAATGAAGAGGTTTGAAGGTTTGAAGGACTATTCATATTCTGGGAAGCCCTTAGTCTAAGCTGGATAACGGTTGTCGGAGATGTGTAGCACGGCATGCACATTCGTTATCTTGTGCGGATGCGTGACCGAGAACTTTTAGCAAGAAGTGTCTTTTAAAACTGATGAGGTCACAATTAAATGTCGGAGAGTGACAGAACTATTCATCTTTTGATTTATTTCCAGCTACAAGCTCACCACTTACTGTTCGGACCGGGAATTCAGATTGGTAGTCGCAATATTTAGACATGATGTAAACATTCACCCGGAATGAAGTATACGTAGATGAATGACGTCGCGTCCTTCGTTCAAGTTGTGGTGGTGAGTTATAAGATGAACGTTCTTCGAAGGAATGTTGATCACTATCATCATCTACATCCTGAATATAAGCGTCTGATTCCGACGCCTTGAGTTTACGTCTTTACATACCTGTATGATATATAGAATGTCAGTATAGTGTACAAAGAATTGTCAGTCACAGAAGCCCTAGTACGATTGGAAGTTTTACGCTAACTGTAACAAAAATGCCTTTCGAGCAAAACTTGCACTGGTAATATTGAAGGGAATTTTCGGTCAGTTTGACGGTAAAACATTCCACATAACCGTCAACAGTTTTATTCTTCCCCATTTAGAACACGGAAACATAGTATTTCTGTTGGAGCGATCCAGAAAACTTCTTGCAAAAGTCAAGAAAGGCTCCGGAAACACTAAGAAGCATTTCATCCAATCAGCGTTCACTAGAAGTTTAGCCAGAAACATCAAGAAACTGAAAAGTCACATGTAGAGTTTCTGATCGGCTGATTACTATACTGCTACTATGTTTAGTAGCATTCCAGAATTTTCGTGAAACCCGAGAGCATCTAAAATACTATAAAAACCCTATATTTTTAGTACTAAAATGAACCTTTGGAGTAAAGCGCTTCCCGCATAATTTGCGTACTTTTCTCTCATGTTCAGGTTGCTGCGTAGTTCCAGCTTGTCAGTTACGAGAACAGCTTAGGAATTGAATATAGTGTTCATTTAGCAAGAATTATAAATATCCTCCCTCACTCCAAGAGGACAAGGACACTCTGGAGCGCATCCAAATGCGAGTCACGAAATCAGTTCGGTGACTGAAATTTAAGCCTTATGAAGAGTGCATCCAATCACTAAATCTTTACCCATTAGAGCACAGGCGTCCGGTCATCAAAGAGCCAAGGATTCATAAACGTGCTTCGACCGCCAAACAACAAGGTGCTAAACCTGAAGGCACCGGAAAACCTGGGACGGCAATAACGGTTCGTGATGACTCTTTCATAGTCATGAACTTCAAAGACAACCCTGACCTTCCTCTCAGTTTGCAGGACAAAAATGACAGGATGCTCTGGGGTGAATTGAACAAGAAGCTCGAACTTCCTAGAACAAAGCCTTTGACGGTCACCCGGCTCACTCGAGGAAAGGATTCTAAGCATCTAAATCACCCGAGGCTTCTCCGAGTAACACTTAAGAATGCTACCGACTTAGAGGATGTCTTACTAGCAAGTCACTTGCTGAAATCCGATGGTAACGTAAGAATATCGCCCGACATACCGTATTCTGAGCGCAATCTCATCCCGAACATCCCTAAAGAATCTCGCGAGAAGTTTTTTCGCGGAAGAAACATAATTGTGCAAGGTATACCGGAAAATGCAGACCCTATTCAATCAAATTCTGACATCAGGGAATGGAAATTCACCAAACAGTCCTTGAGGCTCAAACACATACTGACTCAGCATGTGATGAGACTAGCCAAGAAGGACGGTGATCTTAGACCCCGTCTAATGAAGATAACCTTCCCATCTTCCCACATGGCGGTTGCAATTCTGGAAGCATTTCGTACCAACAGACGTCGATTGCCACCTGGAATCCACATGCACCTGGATAGGCCATACGAAGCTAGGACCAAGCACAAAGGCAAGTTGGAGCTGACCATTCCACTTGTGGACTGTCTGGACGATAAAAAAACGTGTAAAGGACAGGGCCTACCACCTCGGCAAACCTCATATAGGTGGGCTACCTGTCCATTCACGTAAGGCTCATACAGACAAACAGGACGAAGCTCATGCGTTCCAAATTGAAAGTATAAACTGCTTATATATGAACGCCGCGAGTCTACTTAACAAATTGGACGAATTACGTGAACTTACCAACGCTAATAAGGCCCGTTTGATAGGAATATCTGAAACCTGAATATCTTCTCAGTTCTCGGACCATGAGTTAGCATTACCTGGGATGTCTTTGTTCCGCAACGACAGAAAGTCAGGAATTGGGGACGGAGTAGCCGTTTACATACGTTCTTGCTTGGTTGTGCACCAAGTTTATAACTTCGGGTTTAACAATCTTGAGGAATCCATATGGTGCTCTGTAAGATTGTCCAGTACTTCGAGGTGTCTAGTCGGAGTCATTTACAGGAAGCCAACTGCCGACATCGAGTATGATAGCCGTATGCTGGAAGGACTATCCCGCTCTACCCGTCTCGGTTTCACACACATCCTGATTCTAGAGGACTTTAATCTCCCTAGAGTCAACTTCGCGGAACACACGTACACTGGAGGCTACAACTCAATTGAAGCTCGGTTCTTCAACCTCATCGATGACTTGGGCTTATATGAAAATGTGAGGTCGGCAACTCGTTGGAGAAACAGTCAGACACCATCGCGCTTAGACTGTGTATTCACAAACGAAGAATTTCTAGTTGACAACCTCTCAATCCTGGCTCTCCTGGGAAAAAGCGATTATGCCGTCATAGCCTTCAGTTTTGTCAGCAAAACTAAGCTAGGATATCCCACCAATAACTTGAGTTGGAATTTTAAACGGTTGAATGTGCCGGCTGAACACGAATGTCTACAGCAGGTGGTTTGGGATGTTCACTCCCATCTCGATGTGGACAGTCATTGAGACTTCTTGCTGCACACGCTCTTACGTGCTACAAACCAATCAGTTCCTCAAACGTTTCCCAAAAACTGCAAGCCACCTACAATAATCAAGAACCGTACCCTTCGCCTGCTAAGCCGCGAAAGGCACTGTTGGGCGGAATACAAACGAACTGACAACGACGGAGCGTACAGGCAATATAAACTGTTATGTCCGAGTGGAGATTAAATTACAGGTAACTCCCGAGGACTATTAATGGACTAATATTCTATAAATATTCTTATTGTATAATTATTCAACAATTACATTACATATATTTATATTCCTCTTATTATAAGCTTTATTTTGACCTATAACTTATTATTGTACGATTTACGGTTCTTAAGTTATGTTCAGCTCATTAACTACTGCCTCCCACATTCACAGCCACTTTTTGGGCTTATTTGTGTACAAATATTATTTCCTATTTTATGGTACGTTGCGGTCTGTGTGATTGGTATATAAACTGAGTATGCTTGAAATAAACGATCTGCTCTGATTCGGAAGCTGGTATCTTGTTCTGGACTCAAGTGGAAGGGCTCGTAGGACATAGGACCAATAAGGACACTAAACTGCCCACACCGGTTGAACGTCATTGGTTGGCCTAGTGTGAAGATTCGTATAAGTCGTATCCGGATTGGTAGATAAGTCGTGTGATCGAAAAGTCAGACATCCAAGGTCATAACAATTGGCGACAGGGATTTTGGCAAAAACAAAATAATTGGGAGACGCAAGGTCATAACATAAACATATCGAGAACATATGCACGAAGGCTATAAGAGAAGATAGGCTTCAGTACAAGACAAAGCTGAGGGACAAATTTGCCTCCAATCCTAAAAGCTTATTCCGTTATGCAGCCTCTCTTCATCAAGCCAAAACAGGAGTTTCTCAACTGGTAGGTCTTAACGGCCCGACCAACAACGATGGCGACGCCGCTAACCTTCTGGCTGAACATTACTCCCAGACATTTCAACCGACTGGCACTAACTTTACTGATGACAGTTTCGTTTGCCATTCCACAAAACTTTCCGAAGTGAACCTAAGCGCTGACTTGGTGTTCCGGTAACTGCAGCACTTAAGACTAGACACTTCTCCTGGCCCGGAAGTGGTCCATTCTGCCATGCTGAGGAAAGCAGCCTCAATCTTGGCAACGCCGCTTGGTGTGATGTTCTCACACTCGCTAAGCCGAGGAAAACTACCGGAAAATTGGAGGCTTGCTCACATCACACCAATTTTCAAAGGAGGTCGACGCAGCGAACCTTCAAGTTATCGGCCGGTGGCTCTTCTGTCATTACCTTCAAAATTCATGGAGTCCCTGATATGCGACGGTTTAAACGACTATCTTCTGTCCTTAAATTTCTTCTCACCCCAACAGCATGGTTTCAGGAAGGGTTACTCTTGTATAACCAACCTGCTGACTGCGGTGGACAGATGGACAAGCATCCTCGATCGCAAAGGAAAGGTTGATATCATTTACCTAGATTTCTCAAAAGCTTTTGATAAGGTTAACCACTTGTGTCTTATCAATAAGCTCAAACGACTAGGTATCAAACCACCTTTAATCGATTGGCTCACTTCATACCTGAAAAATCGACATTTTAAGGTCAGGCTTAATTTCACTTCCTCTCAGGCTATGGAATGTCCTAGTGGGGTCCCTCAGGGCTCGGTACTAGGACCTCTTCTCTTCTTGATCTGCATAAACGATCTTCCTCAACAGGTAACGTCAGACTTATTACTTTTTGCCGACGACGTGAAACTTTGGAGAGAGATACGCAACCAAGACGATATACAGGCACTTCAGGAGGATCTGACTCGACTTCAGAGTTGGGCAGACGATAACGGACTTACATTTAGCACTTCAAAGTGTAAAGTAGTCCATCTGTGACATGTCGCAGACTACAGTTATAACTTAGGAAACTCCTCTCTAGTAGTATCCCAAGTAGGAAAAGATTTAGGAGTCCTGGTGCCCTACGATTTAAAGTCTTATGCTAACTGTGACGAAAATGCCTTTCGAGAAAACCTTGCATTGGTAACATTGAAGCGCATTTTTGGCCAGTTTGACAGAAGAACTTTCCATATAATCTTCAATAGTTTTATCCGTCCCCATTTAGAGTACGGAAACATAGTACTCCCCCCTCACTCCAAAAGGACAAGGTCACTTTGGAGCGTATCCAACGGCGAGCCACGAAATCAGTTCGAGGACTCAAATTTAAACCTTGCGAAGTGCGCCTCCATTCACTTAACCCTTACCCATTAGAGTATAGACGTCTTAGAGGTGATCTTCTGATGGCTTATAGTATTCTTAACACTTCTGGACACCCTCTCAAACACCTACTTAAGCTTAGTTCCAACACTAACCCAAGAGGTAACACCCAAAAACTGGAGACACAACATAGCAGAACGGACTGTAGACACAACTTCTACTCCTTACTTACTTACTAACTTACGCCTGTTACTCCCAATGGAGCATAGGCCGCTGACCAGCATTCTCCAACCCACTCTATCCTGGGCCTTCTTTTCTAGTTCCATCCAATTCTTGTTCATTTTTCTCATGTCTATCTCCATTTCCCGGCGTAATGTGTTCTTTGGTCTTCCTCTTTTCCTTTGACCTTCAGGATTCCATGTGAGAGCTTGTCTTGTGACACAGTTGGGTGCTTTCCTCAATGTGAGTCCTATCCACTTCCAGCGCTTCTTCCTGATTTCTTCCCCCACTGGGATCTGGTTTGTTCTCTCCCACAGTACGTTGTTGCTAATAGTGTCCGGCCAATGGATCTGAAGTATTTTGCGTAGACAGTTGATAATAAACACCTGTATTTTCTGGATGATGGCTTTTGTAGTTCTCCAGGTTTCTGCCCCATACAGTAGAACTGTCTTGACATTTGTATTGAAAATCCTGACCTTGGTGTTGGTTGACAATTGCTTTGAGTTCCAGATGTTCCTCAGTTGTAAATATGCTGCTCTTGCTTTGCCGATCCGCGCCTTCACATCTGCATCAGATCCACCGCATTCATCAATGATGCTGCCCAAATACGTAAAGGTTTTTACATCTTCCAAATCTTCTCCGTCAATTTTGATTGGATTGGTGCATTCTGTGTTGTATCGGAGAATCCTGCTTTTCCCTTTGTGTATATTGAGACCTATTGCTGCTGAGACTGCTGCCACACTGTTCGTCTTCTCCTGCATCTGTTGTTGCGTTTGGGATAGAAGGGCCAGATCGTCTGCGAAGTCTAGATCATCCAACTACATCTTAGATGTCCATTGTATCCCGCGCTTTCCTTCGGACGTTGACGTTTTCATGATCCAGTCGATCACCAGGAGAAAGAGAAAGGGTGAGAGTAAGCAACCTTGCCTAACACCGGAGGTCCGTGGGTGCTGCTTCGATGTTGGGTGGGTTCAGTGGAGCTGGTCGATTCAACAGTTCTTTGAAGTGTTCTACCCACCTGTTTTGTTGCTCTTCAATGTTGATGATTACCTTGCCTTCCTTGCTTTTCACTGGTCGTTCTGGTTTGTGGCGATTTCCAGAGAGTTTCTTTGTCGTGTCATACAATTGTCTCATGTTTCCTTCTCTTGCAGCCTTTTCCGCCGTCGTTGCTAAATCTTCCACACTTCTACTCCTTAAGAGTTTTCAAATGCTGGAATTCGCTGCCGGCCGAGCTAGTCCAAGCGACTTCCCAGGAGTCCTTTAAGAGGCAACTTGATCTATTCTTAAGGGCTAAGGATAGTATCACACTATGATTTACCAATTTCTTTCTTCTCTTTTACCGTTAACATACCTAGGTTCGTGCCTGGAGATATTGGTGATCCACTGCTACTAGACACAGAAGCCTGTTAAGCGAAAACTTCTTTTCCATCCACAACTATCTGAACATTTGACCCTCATGTACTTCTTTTAGGCAGGTCTCATAATTGTCCCAACTGGTAAATCGTCGCGATAACATTATATCGTTGTATATCAGATTTATATCAGGCGCCATTACGATGGTATCACTTCCGTTACTTCAAGGATGGACGTTATCAGACAGTGTGGCTGAACTCAGATCGAATTGAAAAACCTTGAGAATTGTCGAGGTGACGCGCCAATAATTTTACGACAGTTTGACCTTCAGGCGCTCAGTGACCATCGTCAAAAGAGAATACTACTGAATCGTTGATGCGTATTTGCAGTTGGTCATATCCATTGGGCAAGGAAGATTGAGCTATTTTAGCAGGTGCGGTCTAGCTGAAGTCAGTAACAGACCCTCTGTAGATAACTGCAGTTATACATGTATGACCAACACAAGTAAGATTGCTTGTCGTAATAAACAAGAACTCATAAATGACTTTAATTTGTATGTTGATATCACTACACTGTACTTGCTGGTTATCTAAAAACGACTTGGAAATGACCATGAAATTCTTCTGTCATAACCAATGGTAAATATCTAGATCTATCCAACAATTCTCCTACTTTAGAGCCGAAAACTTCGGTTTTATTAGCTTAGTCAAGTTTTTGAGTCTCGTTTACGTACAGTAATTGTTCAGTCGACTTACCATAAAATGTAGCATTGTGCCTTCAGTTTATGAAGCCATATGCTTATCATAGATTACTACATTCCTAATAGTATGTTCTCAGCTTTAAAAAAAAACATTTTTATGGTCGCAAAGTATCAGTGGTTTTGTGTGCTCACGGTTACATTCATTCTGACCACTGAATATGCTGGTTCGTCAGACTAATGGAAGGTGAATGTTCGTAGGTTTTCCTGTGATGTAAAATCTGCTTTATTAAAACAACCAGAGGGTTGATTAGTATAGTTAGTTTCTTGAAATGCTTCTGTAATGTAATATGTACAACCATAATATGATTAATCATCTAAAAAATTTGCAGTCTGAAATAATATGCGTTGATTTATGACGGTGAATTGTGACCTTTAGAAATAAACCATCTTCGTAGGTTATCAGTATTTGTCCATAGGTGTTTTCCATCCGTTGCCTGTATACTTTAGAACTATCGAGTAAGTAACTACGTGTTTAGACTTGGAGCACTAGGTAATTATGGTAAATCGACTGAGATGGTTGGGGGGGTATTATTTATGCGTATCCACCGACTGATTCGGCGCACAATGATAACTGGTGTCGAAATAAGTTTTAAAAAAGCTAGGGGCTGGCAAACCAGAATTGGACATCAGTCCTCAAAGAAATTAGCTATTGGGATGAACTATGCGAGTATGTGCAGACTGTGCGATTGGGGTCCACTTGATTATCGTAACCAATGCTTAGAGACTTTAAGTGACCGTTGCTGCTACCTTGACGTGGTGGTCGGGCTTGCCTATCATGATGAACCAATCAAGTTATACTGGCTGAGACAATTGTTCTTCAAGGTCCTACAATGCCGGGAAGGTTGGTTGAAAGGCGGTGAGACTAAAAGCAGCAAGCCCAAGGTCTGAGGGCAAGTCATACTGCTGACTGTACAGGGGTGTGACGGCAGTAAGATGTTTTCTTTAGACAACCAGTATAACAGCGATGCTACCTTCCCACAAAGAAGGGTGGGGTTAGAAACGGTCGTTCCTAAAAATGCACATCTCACTTTGTCCCACAGATTTCCGTCTCCAGCGGTAAAGTCCCAACAAGTACGAAGCTAACACAAAAATTACCCACAACAAGGTCGTGTTTGACTGACCTCAAGCAGTTGTCCCTTGAACACTGCAGTGACATCCTCAGGTCACTAAAACCACCTCTAACCCAATTTTCTTTTCAGGTACCTCCAGAAGAACCCTTCCATGTTGTGGACAACCGAGAAGTAATAACCGCCGTCATACATCTAACAGCACTCAAGACCACTTTATTCATGGTCAATCTCTGTTCAATTCCTGTTATTCCTCCTACTTCGACTTTCAAATCCAAATTCCCTCTTTTGACTTTCTCCCCAAGTGTCACCATGGCCAACGATTCTAGTGCGCAAAACACTGTCCCAGGTCCACTGGAACCTCGCTTTAAGCTACATATTGAAACCTTCAACGTACGCACTTCATGTCGAACCGGCTGGCAGGCGTCCTTGTCTAAGAATTTAGAATCTCGTACCATTGACGTATGCTGTCTCCGAAACCCACATACAGGACCCTAGTTTGGTGATTCATTTGACCTCACCTCGCCAAAACGGAGAGCCGACATGACGCACTCTCTGTTCATCTGGCGACCCGTTGGTTAGTTCTCGTGGACTGGTGGGTGTATGCATAACACTACTTACAAGGGCAAACCAAGCTCTTAAAAGGGATCCTTGTTAGTAGTCGTCTGTGTGCTATTCGACTAAACGGCTCCGTAACAACTCGGTAGGAGAGGGACACACATCGTTGCCTTTTTGTCTCTTTTGCCTACACTCTCACTGACTGTAGCCCGGATGAAGTGAAAAATGACTTTTACATAAAGATTTCTGAACTTCTTCATAAAGCTAAATGCTCATACAAAGTACTCGTAGCAGGTGGCTTTAATGCCTAGGTATGTAGCTTAAATAAAACGGATAGACATTTAGGTGCGTATTTTAGTATTCTGGCCCAGCTAACAGATAATGGTGATCGTCTGCTGCAGACGATCGTTTATTTTTAGCAAGCACTAATTTTTAGTATAAGGCGAGACACTGACTATCACGGTGGCGACCCCATGTATTAAACCAACGATTGACTCAAATAGACCATATTGCCATCGTTGGAGATGCTCGATAGAAGACTGTCACTCATGCAAGTTGATGCTCCAGGACTGGCCTGATTCAATATCTGAACTTAGGATAGAAAGTGAAGTAGTCGTAGGCGTCGACGACTTCACTTATCTTGGAAGTCTGATCAGCCCTAGTGGATTGGTGTCTGACGAAATCTCTACATGGATTCAGAAAGCTGGTTTGGCTTTTGCAAACTTACGTCACCTATGGTGAAGGCGAGATGTCCGTCTATCAATTAATGGACGAGTACACTGCACAGCAGTTCGTTCTGTTCTACTTAACGGCTGCGAAATGTGGTCATTAAGAGTAGAAGATACTCGTAAGCCACTAGTATTTGATCATAAGTGTCTTAGAAATACTGCCCGCATCTTTTGAGATCGTCAGATAAGTAATAGTGGGGTTAGACGCAGGGTATTAGGGAATGATGGTAAATCACTCAATGAGGTTGTAAATCTTCATCGACTGAGATGGTTGGGTCACGTTTTACGTATTCCTGAACACTGATTACCACTGTGTGCAATGTTGATCAGTGTTGGGGATGGTTGGAAGAAAGTTAGGGGCGGCCAAACCAAAACGTGACATCAGTCCTTGAAGTCACTAACTTCTGGTCTGCGCCATACTGGTAGATGCAGACTACTTGGTTGGGTTCCGCTCGACTATCGTAACCAATGGTTGGAGACTCTTGGTGACATGGCTTAGAATCGATCACAATGGCGTCGGTGTACACACTCTTTGTCTTCCTCTAAACCGTGAGATTAAAACTGCTTTATATCTTACTTTCTACTAACTAATTCTTTCTTCCTGTATTACATATACACAATCTTTCTTTATATATTTCTACTGTTGGAGTAACTGCTTCTATGAATCCGGTGTTCGTCTTGCTGTGTTAATGAGGTATGGTAACTTGGACCGATACATATGTGTGCCTGCGTTGTAGCTGACTGAATGGCAGTCTCGTACGCAACCACGCCATCAGTAGCTTATCACGGTGTGATCAATCTGACTCATTTGAATTGCAAGTGGAGGACTTCAGGTGTGGTGTGTGTTACTGATGATTTTTTAGATATTCTTTCTTCAGTTCTTGAAATTTATTTGGAGGGAAAAACAGATTTCTTGGCGAGTTATTGAACGGAAGGTGGGGCTTTCATGCATCAGAACTACCACTCAGTTTTAGTGTTCTGTTTACTGAGTAGGATAATAGGTGACTTAGTACTAAGCACCTTTTATACCATGTTTTTCTCGTATCCAGCAAATACTGTGACCACACTACTTTTTCTTTCACCTTTATCTCGTTTTTAGTGAGCTAACAACTACAATGCTCTTGCTAAAGATCTTATTTCACTAACATGATATAAATTAATAACGCGAGCTACCAAAGTTCAGTCATATTACATATGCAACATGAGTAAAAGTACTACCCCGTCTGAAGAATTTGGATATCCAAACCTGCCTGTGCGTCAAAAATCGGACCAAGAAAGTATTAGTCAGTGCATCAAAACTCTAAAAAGTCGCAGACCAAATACTTTAGATTTTTCACCTTTAGCTCTTGGAAATCGTGACAGAAACCATAAAACATATGCAAAACGACCAACTGTTTTATCTGTTCATGATTCTTTACAGAAAGCTGTTTGCAGTGCGAGCGCTTATTCTTCATCGGCTATCTCAGATTGTCCAATCAAAAGACCTAACTTTTTACCAATACCTTCACAAGGAAGTAAATATCCAGGTTTTCCAAAACCTAGTGATGGACTCATGCCAGGAAATAGCAAGAATACCATATCTACAGTTAAAGCCCCTTTAAATACTGGAAACATTCATGCTATACATCCTGATTCTATGGGATTGTTTATTAAGAAAAGTAGGTGAATTTCCTGTCACTGCTTTTTTATCGTTGTCTTAAAATATTGACTTATTTCACACAGCAGCTAACCAAATATTTACTTAATTAGTTGTGACAAACTTTAGATTTGCAAGAGTTAAATATGTATTCATTTCTATAGATAAGTCTTTCAGAATTTATTGATCTGAGTCTGTATTTATATGGAAGAAGCAATATATATTCTAGCCTCCCAGTTTTAGTTGAGGTACGTGGTTTGTCAGTTCTGAGTTTCCCTTGATAAATCCGTAGATTGGTTTGATCTACGATATGAATATGAACATAGTAAAACACTCGTCTCAATCAATTACTTTTAGGTTACTTGTTTGGAGTTTTAACACTCCGTTGTGGACCAGAACCATATTGCATTTCAGTATCATGCTAAGCATTGTAGTTGTTAAATCTAGCTAGTTCAGGACTGTCTGTCCAAGACTTCAAAATATTATGGTGTATGTGTTGCTGTACATCTGAAAAAGATAACGGAGGTTTGTCGCTCGTGTGGATGACTTTTGTGGAGTTTCGTTCTCTGAACTGAATGGTTTAATTGTGTTTTGTATCCCCATACCTGAAATTTCAACATTTTCCCAGCAGAACGTTCGTCCACATGGATCGATGTGAGCGAACATACACCATGGCGTTTGATAGCTAATTAGTGTTCATTCTTGTAACTTCAAAGAAAACCGTTTTCGTAAACACGTGAAACTAAATTTTATCTCCTGTCCTTGGAGTGTGCGTAATATATGTTTGGAAATTTTACTTGGTATGGTGCGTGTTCTATCAATGCGACTCACGTGTGTTATTTGCTTACCATCCCGCAAATATTAAATGTAATATTGTCCTCGAGTTTTCATTCTCCGGTCAGATCCATTCGTATTAAATCTTTTATGTTTAATTTTTCACTATTAATAGTATTGTTACCCTCATTCTATTTTTCCTCTCGCAGTGCTTCTTTGAAATATTGTTACGTGACACGGCATACTTTTGTCCCATCCCATATGTTGTTTATGCCTACTTGTTATAAACAAGTGCCTGTCGTTCTGCGAAGCTGCTTATGCCGATGTACTATTATTAGTATTTGAACACAAATGTTGGCACAAAGGGGCACCAAATACATATACCCCACACAAGTCACTTGACTTATATGTGGGTTGTGATACTGCCCGGGTGCCCAGACCGAAGCAAGTGGTCTTCGTAGGGGGGCTGCAACTCGAGCCTCCGACCTATAGGTCTGATCCACAAGGCAGTAGAGCAACGTAAGGAGATGCAACCCTATGGTATCTGGTGACCAACGATTGGTTCATATGCCATTTGTTCCCTCAGGATCCTGGAGCCCATATGCACCATCGGTTTGGAATTAGGGTTTTTCAACTCTCCTAAGTGGATCCTCCATATCCACCAACCAAGTTAAGGCGCTTTTCGTCCTCTCAAGTTCGTAAACAACACCCCCGCCACAAGAAGGTAGTGAGTAAGACTTCCCTGGCAGCGGCCATGTGAGAGCATTTCGAGGAGAGCGGACTCTCCCTACCCTCGACCGTACCAGGGCATGTCGATGCAAAGGAAGTTCAATTTTAAAGGTATGGAGAATCTCAAAGTACTTATCCAAGAACCTTGGAACTTGGTGGTCATAATTCTATGTCAACTACACCGAGCAACTGTCAAAGCTGTTGGAGCTATCTAGGCAACCTTAAAGAAGAAGCTCGGTTTTGGAAAGATGTTCTGTGAGATAGATAGTTTGCCAATATTTATACCTAAAATTGTGGAACATCTAAAAGTTGTTCTTTTTTCACTAGAAATTTCACCTTTAACATTTTGTGATCTTTTCTTGTTAACACCAACTCGCCTAAGAAATGTGAAATCTGTGTTCTCTTACTCTACAAAACAACAAGCCCACGTAACGTGATCAGATTCTTTCTAAGAATCGACTAGATTTTACAAGGAATCATGGTAAATTAAATTTATCATCTAAAATTAAGATGTTGGTTTAATGGTCTTCATAATGGGTAAATGTAGCATATGTAAAGGGTATTAGGCAATTAATAATAATAATATAATCATATATTCGTGATATCCAAAATGAGTAGATATTTGGATTTCTGACGTTTCATGACTTGATATAGATCACTTCTCCAGAGTAAACAACTTAATAATTTGGTTATTAATTTACTCTGAAGAAGCGAATTAGATCAAGTCACGAGACGTTAGAAATCCTAATGTCTACTCATATGAACACCGCAAAAATATAATTATTTTATGATTATTAACGTTCTGTCCAATGCTCAATTTATTTGATACTTTCGAGTTCAATCTTTGCATTGATGCCTACTACGTAATCAATCTGTTGAATCTCAATCATTGACATTCTACACTCCGTTAACTTTGGTAAGCCCTAGGAAGATTATAATATGAAGATGTACCCATCCCGTGTAGCAGGATTTGTAGGGATTCTCGATGTTCAAGTTACTAGTCTAGTCCGCCAGTATTTTCGTGTCAATTTAATTCGACTTTTTCGTCTTGTAGTATACTTGTATTTTTAAGTTGCTTCATATTCAGTTGCTCATTTTTGCAACAAAACTAACGTCTAGTGTTTACTTTGATTTTCAGACACACAGTTGTTAAAATATCATACCTGCCGAACTTCACTAAGATGTCGACCAAATAAATGTGGCCACATGTCTACTAAGAATTTTATAGCATGGTCGCGGAACAATACACAGTTATACAGTGTGCTTTGTTTTGACAAATTCCGTATCATTCATAAGAGATTACACTGTCCATATTTTTCTACTTGTAACAATCTTAAAAGGCGTGCATTTAATCATTCATCTTATGTTTTTGGTGGTTCTAGCTACCTTCCACATTCACAAACGTTTCCTAGTTTACTGTCTTTTCGCAGATGTTGTTCTTATACTTTTACCAAACATATGAATTTTACCTCTTCGGATATTCGAACTAGTTCCATTCGCTTGTGTCCACGATACTGTAGAAGGACCAATAACTGTAAGTTATACTAATCATATATATTTACCTTAGGGATAATGAATATCATTCTGAGCACTAAAGTAAGTTGTCAGATGTATTCACACTTGCACAGTAGTGAGGATATTATGGTATTGAATCGCATGTTAAGGAGTATCTTAATGATAAAAGTACTTGATTCTATAAAACTGAAACCCATTACTTGATTTCATTTGAGCTGTTTGGGGTGCGAATCTTTTCCTGTGTACTGGATTAAATGAGTTATTTGAAAAATTCGTTTCCCTTATTTAAGGAGACGTAGGATAGTTTTTTTCGTGTAGTTAACCTTGGGTAGTACTAGAAACGTTTTGACGAACACAGTCTGCAAATTCGTCTGCCTATACTTCGATCTGGAAAATTCAACTAATTTGGATTCACAGTAATATCAACTGACTCAGAACATGTGGTAGAGGGGTTTTTGCCGGTTATTTAAGGTATTCTTGGAGGAAAGAAAAATCTTTTAATCATTGTTTATTGACGAGTGATCAAAAATTATGTCAGCATATCATAATACATTTGGCTTAAAATGTACTGACAATTGTATGTGCTACCTAAATTTTTTGTCCGAATTTTTGTTTTAAGCCTAGCCTAAATTCACAATAAAATAATGAGCTCTATAACCACTATAGTAAAAGTAAAAGAATTCTCTAATATTCTTTGTGTATTCCATCATACTTAATACAATTCGACTTACTGTTTACATAAAATAGGCCTAGTCTTTATGGTCATGTCCACCAGTAAATAGATATTCAAGTGCTTGATACCGTTTTCCTATTCCTAAGATGATTTTAATTACCGAATAAAAGTCGTTTAATAAACCTCTGATAATCAGAATACAGTGGCAAGTTGGTTAATTCCAACCTCGGACTTAAGCTTTATGTGAATTGATGTAGTTTATCAATATCCATAAAACATTAGTTCTGCCGTTTGTGTAACTTTTTCACTGCTTATTGTTTAACACACCAGGCTGTTTTATTTTAATCAACTGTGATTAAAAATCTAATTATAATTGTTGCTGATATTGGTGCAATCTTATATTGTATTAAACTATTCTCTGTAATATTTGATTACGTTGAAAATTAACCTGATCATCTGTTGTCTACTTTCCAAATTATTCGCGGTCATCTTTTACAGTACACTGTTAAATGTATAAATTATTAACAATTTATAGTCTAATGTAAAATAATATTTGTCTTCTAAAATAATTTTGTCATTTCAGTTTACTTATATTTTTGTTCCAAACATTAAAACCCATTATTAATAGTAAACTAGTGACTTTTGTTTTTAACAGCCGTTGGTACTGTAACTTTCGGAAAACCCAGTGAAACAATCGAAGTTCCAGTTTTTAACTCAACGAACTTACCCGAAGTCTATGACATACTAATGAAATCAAGTAAAAAGCTTGGTGAGCCCACTAACAAACCGCATATCGAGAAAGTTACACTACCCAATACTATATCTAACGATAAAAATGTGCAGACCATAAATATTAATATTAATGATGCAAATCACGTCTTTCAACTGCGGATCGATTCTTCGCTAACAAATACTAGCCTTGACGGCAAACAGTTGCATACTACCAAAAAACTACAACAAATCCAACCTAACGGAGATATTTGGCCTCCTCTGGTAATCAGTTTCCATCCAGGTAAAAATACTTGTTGTCTTTTAGAAAAATATTTACTTCTATAGATATGAATTCTACTTAACGTGATCGTATATATGATATGCTGTCATGTATATAATACGTAGCAAATTGCAATTCATTAACTCTCAATTGTTATATTTGTTTATAACAATAATTTTATTGAGTAGCGTATGTCTATTACTCATTAAAAACTCACAAAACAATTTTCATATTACTCCAAATGTATATAGTTTCACGGAATATTCATAATTACATCTGTCATTTTTAGGAATTTTATCTTTAAATCTAGGAAGAATTTTTTCTTGTAAATAGTAAATACAAGCATAAGTTTATACTACCATCCACTTCGCAATAGGGAGAGTATAATACTCAAATCATGTAGCAGAGTATCCATATGAAAAAAACTAGGTCACGGTAGTTTTTGTACTGTTCGTATGATCTGACCCATGGTACCTTCTATGCATTTTATGGTATGAGTCAAAGTTTCTTCATACTTTTGATTATTATATTACTAAGTACTAAAGATCTTTCTATAGGACTCTATTCAGATGATCAACTACTTTCCCATGCTGTTAATTCAAACCATTTCACCATCCGGCCCAAGTGATTTACAGGTACTGTTGTCTTTTCATCTGTTGGAATGAACTATTAAACGACTAATAGCTTTCTAGATCTTATAGATATTTAGTCGTTCACCGAAACGAGAAGTAACTTCACTGTTAATTGTCGTTATGGTTTTCTCCCGCTTTCGTAATGGGTTGTTTACGTAGGTCGGTGTTGTATTGTGTATGTTAGTGTTTTTTATAATTAAACGTTTCGTGATTTTGCTTACATAAATGATAATAATTCGACAAACTCAAGTACTGTATTTACTAACGTTCGATGGGCTGTGCAAACTTCTCCAGTTTTCAAAACTAACACTTAGAAAACCAGCAAAGTAACTTGTATTATTCAAATTTAAGAACTCATGTGGTTTGATACATAAAATACAAGACTAAAATGCGCCATAATTAATGAATTCCAATACGGGCATAACCAGGACACTTATGGGACAAGTCTGAGTACCAGCTTTATGACTAAATAAAGGCAATTTATAGAGGGGAGAATGTGTAGGAACAGTTATATGGCAGTATAAAAATAACACAAACAAGTTGTTATATATATATATAATTTCCCCCAAACGTTGCCTCTAGTGTAAGTGACTTTTTAAACATGGCGAATTTCAGACAAGCCTTAGGACGATCGCAAATAGTGGTAGTGCTTAGGATTAAATATCCATCAGACTGGAGGTCAACATGATATGACTTCTAGATGATTGCATAGAAAGATTGTTTTAAATTCCATTGGTTGAAACCGTCCTGTATTCGAGTTTCCAGCTAAATTACTTTTTGATGTTTTGCCTACATTTGGTTAACAGGCGATTGCAATGTGTTAATAGCCGTAACAGTAAGCTTGCCGGATAAACCTAGTTTCAGCCTAGCCTCCAAAGTTTTGTTGCTAGGATCTAAGGATGATTTAAATATGATTAAACATAACTCCGCGGTTATTGATTTAAATATACCAACGTGGTTCACAAGAAAGGGTATGGCTCATAGATTATATACTATACATAGTATAATGTTTTACTAAGTTCGACCTTGATTAAAAGAAATAAAAGCCAATTTTTTCTTTTCTATCTTTATTATGTAATTATACTCACATTTTTGCTGAGTTTCAATCTGTTTTGATATTTTAGAATTGGTTCTTCAGTTCAATCCTCCCGTTGGACTTTTAATTTCACTTCTTGAGAATACAAACAAAACGTCTGGTGATTTGTATAATAAGAATGTCCACGAACTAACTATTGATTCAGAGAAGGGTTCTTTAGACTCAGTGTCCATGATACCAGTAACACAATCTGAATGCTTATCTAAGGTATTGAAACGTTTATTTAAATCCCTTTTTCTGGTTGATTTTAATCGAGAAAAAAGTTCTGTCTCATATTTTTCTCACTGCAGAGCTAAATCTATGGCTAAAAGTTATCACCCTTTAAAAAGGCAAAGAATTTAAAGATCTTTTTATATGAAGGCTTCTAGTAGTTAACTAGATTTAATAGCATTGTGGATAGAAACTTGCTAATTTACACCTACTGTTCTAGTTACCTAAGAGGTTCTTTTCAATCACCGCCTGACTAGTTGGTAACAAACTATAATTCTTTAAATGGATTCTTCGTTGTTTGCTGTATCCCCTAGGTCACCAACATAGAATTTCAAGACGACCAAAGCTGTTTTCTATTTAAAATGAACTGCTGATATGGGATAGATATACAAACAGATTCATATTATATGTCTTATATATATATATATATATATATATATATATATATATATATATATATATTCATGTTCCCGCTAGTTACTCTCGTGTACAATATCAAAAGCACAAATAGGCGATTTGAGTACTGCAGTTGGTAATGTCTCAACTAAACAGGACATCATGGCTGTGAAAATATCCGATAACGAATATGATGTGATTTCTGTGATTATCTATTTATTTTTTCTACATAGATAGAAAATAGTCGTAACTTAGGATTTCGCACAAAATTGCTTCAGTCCAGGTTTTCATACTTCGTAACAGCACAACAAGTCATTTCATCTGAAGTACTAGATTCCAGTGAAATCGAATTTTCAACCGGTACGGTTCACGTTACTAGCTCTTCGGTTTACTGTACGTCAATTAAACTACTAGTAAATAAAATCTGTTATCATAAATTTGTTTTAAGTTATGTTTCCTTCGACTTCTTTTGAAAGTTTTGATTCTTAAAATCGTCATAATTTATGTAAATATTGCAATTTTGCTTTACCATATTATTTCTCTAGCCTTTAACTTTGAAGTTTAGTTCAGAAATTACTAGCGGTGTGAGGTCTTCCTTTCTCATTTTTTGCAAATAACAAGTACAATTTGACATGGCATTATTATCCTGGAGTTGATCTACATTATTTTTTAAAAAATAAGGTTTATCACCAAACGCACTTTTGTCCTTTCGTTTCACATGTGTGAATGAAGTTGTTAAGAATTTATTAGCAGAGATTGTGACCTATACCTAAATAAGAGGAAAAAATTTAACTGACTTTGAATGTGTAAGGATGGTTTTAAAGGTGCAGTTTCTGTTTTATAACCTAGAGAGTCAATCGCTAGTTTGGGATTTATAATGATTCGTGGTTGTGTCTCAGTGATAGACTATGTTAGTGGAATTTAGATTGGATTAAAGCACGTTCCGTGAAGGACACTCTGATTGGCTATTTCTTAAGCAATCCGCGTTAACGGATACTTGGAGAAGACTAGAATCTTCTCACGTAAAAGCTATAAATATACTGGCTTTTTTCTTATTGTAATCCTTACACTTCCATCTATCCTTGTCATCTGGAATATAATTTCTTTCTTGTTCAATCGTATTCTGATTTGAGGACTTGTCGAGTGAATCGGTGTCCAAAAATACTAAGTAATAGGAATAGCTGGGTCGTAATAAAGGGAATAGATTCATCGAAGGTTTTATTTTTGATCAGTTCACAATAGGCATGTGTGGGACTTACCATTAATTTTCTTTGACCTCCTGATATTTAACCATGTGATAATCATGAATTACTTTGGTATGTACAGGAGATATCACTGTTTAGTTGATTGTGTGAATTTTCATTAACTTTCATATTTACATAAATTTAATTACCAATGAGTAGCAGTTTTACTGGTCATATAAATTTTGTTACTATTACAACAAATTATTTTCACATTCATCCTTTCATCTATATAATTCAGTTTAATTGTAATCGTTATCAAGAATTTTGCCTAAAATTTTCCTTAGTCAGATAATGTGTCTCCTGGTATAACAATAGCTCTCACTCGGAATCTCCATATTCGTGTTCATTCAACTGAATTAAATTGCTGTTTAAAGCAATCAGCTTGGTGTTTCTCATCGAGTGGCTTTTATCAGTTTGGTCAAGAAGAAATTGTAATTCTGTTACGTAGACGTTTTGATGAAAAACTACCACCCATGGAGATATTTTATCAATACTGGCTTATATATCAAGCTTTAGTGAATTATGCTGAGAAACAAGTTAAAAGTGATGTTAATTTTGGTAAGTATCAAATGGTTTTCCACCGTTTGTATTGCTGGTATTCTGTATACTGATGATGCGTGCCTGTAATTTTTTACGTAGTTCTTATTCCACAAATCGACATTAGCGAAATAAAAGTTTCTATGTTTCTCTTGTAACGTATTACTAGTAATCGTTCATTACCCCAGCATTGATAGTCTTTATAAACCTATGCATTAGCTCGGAATGAGGAATTTAGTCTCCCTTCCTGAAATAACTGTCTACTGAATTACCTTGCCACACTCCGTATATGCAACAACTATTTTTCGTATTATATACATAACCCTAATTGCACGTTCTTATTCAAGGCAGAAAGAAAACCTCACTGAATTTAGTAAGCCTTCAATGCACTTTGGTATTATAGGGTATGATCTCATTGTATATCAAAGGACATCAAACAGGTATAACTGGATATACGTTTATTCAGAGAATGTTTTATACCATATCACATTTTTTAACATTTCCTTTTACATAAATTTTTCATCTACAATATTTTCCAGTTTCGTTACTCCTCCTATTCATTTGTCTTTCTTCACTTAGAATCATTCAACTCTCAAACGTATAATAGACCGTTCGGTTCAGCACCATTTCGTTCACATGATTGTTTCTTTGAAAAACTTTACTTTGCAAATGATCGTTGTTCTAGTTCACCCTGTACTGACTCAGATATGACGAATGGTTACTATTGGCTTAATTCCAGATCTTTAACAAGTAGTAATTATGGAAGTAGCAATCCATATGGATTCGTATTTTTCCATCCAACTCACCAATGTTTATTAGGCCTACATCTACCAAATCCACCGTTCTTAATCGCTCTACTAGTGCATATACAAGAAGCACCTTGGGCATATCATCTACCGAGTAGAATTTTATTGAATCTAGGCAAAATGTCACATTATTATCCAACTACTTTGTTATCCGACCGTGATCGCAAGATTTTATTTGATTGTAAACTAGACGGAGAAAGCTTCTTACAATTATTCACTAATATAAAACCATTTATCTATCCAGATTTCATGACATTTACACCTAAACAAAGATGTATTCCATTACCAGAATTATTATTTCATATAAATGGATTCTATGCACATTTGAATGTAGTTAAAAGTGAATCGGATACGAATACTACTACACATAATGATGGTGTCGAAGATGTAATTGTGGAGCTTCTAGTAAGTCTGAAAAGATTAGTTATCTATGTGATTTCCTAGCTGATCACTGTATTCGTTTTGCCTTTCCTCATTTGTTTGGAATAGTATCTTCAAATATCTGTTTTTAATTGGCACATTTTGCGTGTCTTGACAAGTCAAGTCAACTCTGATTCTTTCTTCATCCTACGATCCGACCCAGCCACATTACACACTTCCTATCTCTGGATTAGCTGTGTGCGAAGTAATAAGATAGAATTTTGTAATGTTAAAGGCTGAATGGGTATTGAAACAGGTCGTGTGTATATATATGATAACAGATCAACGCACATAAAGGTATGCAAGTAATGACCCTGCCCCGATGAATAATCCACTCACAAAACGCTCTCCGACATTTTGATTTCTCATTCACCATTTGTCTTTGAGGAATCATGTAACCTGTCTGGTCTAGTAATAGCATATGGTTCCATTAGGATTGTCCGACATACCGTTCTTCCATATACCTTACCCAGTAAAAAGTATGACCTACTTTATGGCAGTGAAACATGGCCAATAAGAGTAGAGGATATTCGTAGGTTACTAGTATTTGATCATAGGTGTCTTCGAAACATTGCTCGTATATCCTGGGACCATCGAGCAAGTAATGCAGTTGTTAGGAAACGGGTACTAGGTAAGGATGGCAAATCAATTGATGGAGTTTTACTACTTCATCAGTTGAGATGTCTGGGACACGTGTTACGTATGCCCAACCACCGACTGCTCCGGCGTGCAATGTTTTATGGTGTAGGAGTAGGTTGGAAGAAAGATAGGGGCGGCCAGATCAAAACATGGCACAAATCCATGAAGTCACTGATAAGTGGACTGAGCCGTGTTGGTAGGTGTAAACTACCTGGTTGGGGGCCACGAGACGATAGCAATCGATGGTTAGAGACCCTGAATGACATGGCTCAAAATCGTTTGCAATGGCGCAGGTGCATCCACTCTTTGTGTTCTCCCAAATTCTAATCTTTTGAATTCTTCATGTCTCTACCACTACGGGATTTGAATCGACAACTGCATCTCTGTGCTACTGTGTTATGGCAACTCGAACTGATGTACATACATACGCAGTTCTACGTTGTTACTGACTGACTGACTGACTGAAAAAGTGTGATTCGAACAATTTTTGCATCTATCACAGCACTAACTTCACTGTCTGAAATACATTTTCAGTAGAGTCATTTCTATCTATTAATGTTAAGTTTTTAAATTAAAATATCCACCTCAAAGGATACAACCTCTCTCACAATCCTCAGTCTGAGTTAAATTTTTATCCGCTACCCCATATTGATCTTTTAACCGATTGACCAATGGAATTTACTGGGTATTGTTATTATGAATCCCAAACATTCGATGTGATCATCATAATACCTTTGTAGTCATTACTACACAGTTTTTCATTCTTCTTCCTTTTGTCAAATTCAGATACCCATGTCTTCATGTGCTTCTGTGGCTAGGTTTCTAGACTCGAGTGCTATGGAGTCAATGACATTTGCCCTATCAGCCGATTGTAACCCAATGTCCGATTCCCATTTAGTTTGTTCGCAGTCAAAAATACTACATAAAGGGTCTAAAGACAACCACAATAAGTTAATTTGTCAGAATGTGACCAGTTCACAAATGACCTCAAATCTAAATTATTTTACTGACCAAAATTGTTTCCAGACCTTCGAGACTGAGGCTATTTCAATTGAAAATACAAGACTCAAGGTATTCATTATATTTATTGGTTATGCAAAGCTTACAACTGACTACCCATTTCACTCAACTCATCAGTTTTAGTTGTTGAGATTATAGTTCAAGGTCCTGTCACTTTCTAAAACGCGACTTGCTTATGCTTAGTTACTCTTTAACACATATATACAACTATTTATTTATTTAAACACATAAACATTGGTACATAGGCGCACCAAAATATATGTGCGCTACACAATAAGAAAATGACCTGTGACCAACGAGTCCTCAGTGACCACCCAGAGAGAATGTTACCCACGTAAGTTTCTCACTGATGAAACTTTCTACCCTAACGCCAGGTAAATCACTGTTAATGGGAGTCCAGCAGGTGAGTTTTACCTCCACTCTGGCACTAAATGAGACACCAACGCCAGGAAAACTGGACATAAATGCCCTAGAACCTCTGGATAAGCGCAGGTAAAACAAGCTCTCCAAATTGACAGACGGGGAACTAATTTGTAGCGCATCGCTGGTGTCTTATACAGGTCTTGGAGATGCAGGAGATATCGGTCTCAATACTTCTAAAAGACATCTAAATCTGCATTTGTGTGAACGTTGAAGCAGTCCGGTTCAAATGGTATACATGGTTTCAGGAAACCTGTATCGGGTATCGCTCTCGGTGGGAATCAATCGTGAATTCAATCGTTCCGCAACTTGAGACTATTTAGACTAGTTAGAACATTCACCGAAGACGAGTTTCTGAGTGTGTTGAAGTGTAAAAGTATGCACGAAATGAATAGAAAGATAAAGTGGCTAAAATAAATCAGCTTGTAATTAGGTATTCGTAAATATCGTTTATATGGATAGCAAGGGGAACCGGAAACACTTCCTTCGTTGGTAAAAATCGTTATATTTGTGTGTGGGCCGGGATACTCTCCAGGCACCCAAACCGAAGCATATGATTTTCTCAAGAGACCTCTCGCCGAACTTTTGACCTAGAGGTCTAATCCAAAAGACAGCGTAGCAATGTTAGCAGATGCCGTCCCATGGTATCTGGTGATCAAGAATGGGTTCATACGCCAGTTGTTCCCTCATGATCTTGGAGTCCATGTCCACCTTTGGTTTGGAATCAGGGATTTCTAACTCCCCTAGGTGGGTCCTCCGTACCCACCAACCCGGTTCAAGCGCCGGACGTTCGCTTTCCGTCCCCTCAAATTTCGTAAACCCTCCACTACGAGAAGGTAGTGAGTAGGACTTCTCTGGCAGTGGCTATATACCCGTAGTCATGTGAGAGCAATTAGAGAGGGATAGCAGGCTCTTTCCACTCTCGTGCGTACCTAGCCATTTATTGAATACGTTAGACCTCATTCGTAATCCAGGTTATCCAAGAACGGTTGCGTAGAAGGCGCCTGTGTTCCCGATTTTGTATTACACGTTATATCGTTGTAGTGCAAAAATTATAAATAAATGTTCAATTTTTTTGTTTATAGGTAACTGGTTTGAGCTTTGTAGCTTTTTCTGGTCACGCCCCATTTTGCAGTGCAATAATCGTCGAGGATGGATTATATATTTCTATGACAAGTTTAAAATTTCATCAGCTTGTCAATAGTTTGAAAAATGGTTACGATTTATCAATTCCTATACGATCAAGTAGTAACATCCAACCATCTACAATAGTAGAACATATCAATGGTGATTTTGGAGACGATATTTCGAATCGCGATCTATTTAACGGAAATGTTGCCTCATCAGTTCACGTAAAGTGGTTTAAAGTGTTTGATTCATTTTTATCAAGTGCTTCATTTAGTACTACCGTCACTCCATGTTGCGTAAGTTTTCAAACTTTACAGTTTAGTGATACATTAATCCTTGTTTCTGAAGAAATCGCTTGATATTTTAGTTTCGTCTTGTCCACTATTTTTTTAAATAAACCCTTTTCTTGTACTGGGAGAAAAATGTAAATCACTTTAATGCTATTCAAGTTATATTGAATAAAACATTTATTGTTTTAGGTTCTGTCATTGCTAGCAGGGTGTTTGGAAAGAGTTTGAACCAAAGACAGCCTATTATTATGGTTAAATTACGATAAAGGGATTTGTAGAACTAGACAGACGAATCGTTTGAAAGGTTCACCAAAGAATTACACAAACCCACTAAAAGATCTTTAGAATGCTGTTTTCCGAGCTACTGCTTGTACAAAAAACCATAACAATTAGTTCTGTTAGGAGATGCCCATCCGAACTGACCAATTTATTTAGTTTAATCGTATCTAAGGTTAGAAGCTGACTTTTCTAAGTTTGATCTATCGCCTAGAACGTGATATTTATCCACCTAAATAAAATGATTCAAACTTAATTTATTTTATCTTTACATTTAGTCAAAACTTGAAAAGTAACTGTGTCAAATATACTATTTGATAACCTTATTGTCATCGGGTCATGTTTAAATTTTTCTTCCATGAGCAGATTATTAAGCTGAATAGCATTTTAATATATTTTAAGTAATATTTCCCTCATTTCCGTAAGTGCTGAATTTATTCTTTAGACTAATTCTGCCGGCATATGGGACTTGGAACCTATTACTACATTCTTAGTGCCAGTTCATTACCAACTATGGCACTGGATACATCTGAATGAAAGTATTATTCCAAGCAGTGAAAGTCAATTAAGTTCTTTATCGACTACCAAATCAAGTGATCCACCGTCTTTACGATTGGCATGGATTCGATTTCATGTGTTAAACGTTGATCAATTGGAATTTATTAGTACATCCTCAAGTAAAACAATAACTTTTGGGCATTTTGCTAATGAAGTAGCTGAATGTGTAATCAAGGTCAGTTTAATCCAAAAAAATTTCAAAACTTTTTTAAGTAAACTGCTTTTCTATCCATTCACTAAAACTTGTTTTAGTGTGCGTTTTTATCTAAGCCAGCTTCAATGCAATATGATCTGCATTCCAAGTTTAGAAATATACTGGTGAAACTCAATCGTTTAAAAGCCTCTTGAGGTTCACTCTAGTTTAACACATACAGAAGCGTCAGTTGTGGAGGAGATGAATGCAGTGGATTGGCCCCAGTTATCCTCGTGCTAGGTTATTTCAGACCGAGACTAATTTATGAACGACGTTTGAGAGATACAAAAGTAACCTTGAGACACCTCAGTGAGTCATTAGGGTTATGAATTAGTATGATGAATCATGATTAAAAGTTAGGATAACAAATATCATAGCTAGGTTTTTCATTATGATCTCATATCAGATAAAATGACAGAATGCTACTTATCAGACAGGACATATGCTCGTGGATTTGTAGCACATGCATTATACAATGTGCAGTATATATGCTGCACCAAGCACTATCCCGTTCAATTAATGGGTGATCACTGGCAGTAGTGCAGCGACTTAGTGAGAGTAAATTATGTATTATCGTTACGGAAAAATGTTACGTTTACATACTAGGAATTGAGTTGCAGCTGTGAAGAAAGGTTAAAGCACTGTTGGGTTTTCGTCACAGTTATATCAGCTATCATTGAAAAACGCCAACGTTAGATAACCGTATTTAAGCAAGGGTTGTGTTAGGATTACGAATGAGGTCTAACGTATTCAATAAATGGCTAGGTACGCACGAGAGTGGAAAGAGCCTGCTATCCCTCTCTAATTGCTCTCACATGACTACGGGTATATAGCCACTGCCAGAGAAGTCCTACTCACTACCTTCTCGTAGTGGAGGGTTTACGAAATTTGAGGGGACGGAAAGCGAACGTCCGGCGCTTGAACCGGGTTGGTGGGTACGGAGGACCCACCTAGGGGAGTTAGAAATCCCTGATTCCAAACCAAAGGTGGACATGGACTCCAAGATCATGAGGGAACAACTGGCGTATGAACCCATTCTTGATCACCAGATACCATGGGACGGCATCTGCTAACATTGCTACGCTGTCTTTTGGATTAGACCTCTAGGTCAAAAGTTCGGCGAGAGGTCTCTTGAGAAAATCATATGCTTCGGTTTGGGTGCCTGGAGAGTATCCCGGCCCACACACAAATATAACGATTTTTACCAACGAAGGAAGTGTTTCCGGTTCCCCTTGCTATCCATATAAACGATATTTACGAATACCTAATTACAAGCTGATTTATTTTAGCCACTTTATCTTTCTATTCATTTCGTGCATACTTTTACACTTCAACACACTCAGAAACTCGTCTTCGGTGAATGTTCTAACTAGTCTAAATAGTCTCAAGTTGCGGAACGATTGAATTCACGATTGATTCCCACCGAGAGCGATACCCGATACAGGTTTCCTGAAACCATGTATACCATTTGAACCGGACTGCTTCAACGTTCACACAAATGCAGATTTAGATGTCTTTTAGAAGTATTGAGACCGATATCTCCTGCATCTCCAAGACCTGTATAAGACACCAGCGATGCGCTACAAATTAGTTCCCCGTCTGTCAATTTGGAGAGCTTGTTTTACCTGCGCTTATCCAGAGGTTCTAGGGCATTTATGTCCAGTTTTCCTGGCGTTGGTGTCTCATTTAGTGCCAGAGTGGAGGTAAAACTCACCTGCTGGACTCCCATTAACAGTGATTTACCTGGCGTTAGGGTAGAAAGTTTCATCAGTGAGAAACTTACGTGGGTAACATTCTCTCTGGGTGGTCACTGAGGACTCGTTGGTCACAGGTCATTTTCTTATTGTGTAGCGCACATATATTTTGGTGCGCCTATGTACCAATGTTTATGTGTTTAAATAAATAAATAGTTGTATATATGTGTTAAAGAGTAACTAAGCATAAGCAAGTCGCGTTTTAGAAAGTGACAGGACCTTGAACTATAATCTCAACAACTAAAACTGATGAGTTGAGTGAAATGGGTAGTCAGTTGTAAGCTTTGCATAACCAATAAATATAATGAATACCTTGAGTCTTGTATTTTCAATTGAAATAGCCTCAGTCTCGAAGGTCTGGAAACAATTTTGGTCAGTAAAATAATTTAGATTTGAGGTCATTTGTGAACTGGTCACATTCTGACAAATTAACTTATTGTGGTTGTCTTTAGACCCTTTATGTAGTATTTTTGACTGCGAACAAACTAAATGGGAATCGGACATTGGGTTACAATCGGCTGATAGGGCAAATGTCATTGACTCCATAGCACTCGAGTCTAGAAACCTAGCCACAGAAGCACATGAAGACATGGGTATCTGAATTTGACAAAAGGAAGAAGAATGAAAAAAACTGTGTAGTAATGACTACAAAGGTATTATGATGATCACATCGAATGTTTGGGATTCATAATAACAATACCCAGTAAATTCCATTGGTCAATCGGTTAAAAGATCAATATGGGGTAGCGGATAAAAATTTAACTCAGACTGAGGATTGTGAGAGAGGTTGTATCCTTTGAGGTGGATATTTTAATTTAAAAACTTAACATTAATAGATAGAAATGACTCTACTGAAAATGTATTTCAGACAGTGAAGTTAGTGCTGTGATAGATGCAAAAATTGTTCGAATCACACTTTTTCAGTCAGTCAGTCAGTCAGTAACAACGTAGAACTGCGTATGTATGTACATCAGTTCGAGTTGCCATAACACAGTAGCACAGAGATGCAGTTGTCGATTCAAATCCCGTAGTGGTAGAGACATGAAGAATTCAAAAGATTAGAATTTGGGAGAACACAAAGAGTGGATGCACCTGCGCCATTGCAAACGATTTTGAGCCATGTCATTCAGGGTCTCTAACCATCGATTGCTATCGTCTCGTGGCCCCCAACCAGGTAGTTTACACCTACCAACACGGCTCAGTCCACTTATCAGTGACTTCATGGATTTGTGCCATGTTTTGATCTGGCCGCCCCTATCTTTCTTCCAACCTACTCCTACACCATAAAACATTGCACGCCGGAGCAGTCGGTGGTTGGGCATACGTAACACGTGTCCCAGACATCTCAACTGATGAAGTAGTAAAACTCCATCAATTGATTTGCCATCCTTACCTAGTACCCGTTTCCTAACAACTGCATTACTTGCTCGATGGTCCCAGGATATACGAGCAATGTTTCGAAGACACCTATGATCAAATACTAGTAACCTACGAATATCCTCTACTCTTATTGGCCATGTTTCACTGCCATAAAGTAGGTCATACTTTTTACTGGGTAAGGTATATGGAAGAACGGTATGTCGGACAATCCTAATGGAACCATATGCTATTACTAGACCAGACAGGTTACATGATTCCTCAAAGACAAATGGTGAATGAGAAATCAAAATGTCGGAGAGCGTTTTGTGAGTGGATTATTCATCGGGGCAGGGTCATTACTTGCATACCTTTATGTGCGTTGATCTGTTATCATATATATACACACGACCTGTTTCAATACCCATTCAGCCTTTAACATTACAAAATTCTATCTTATTACTTCGCGCACAGCTAATCCAGAGATAGGAAGTGTGTAATGTGGCTGGGTCGGATCGTAGGATGAAGAAAGAATCAGAGTTGACTTGACTTGTCAAGACACGCAAAATGTGCCAATTAAAAACAGATATTTGAAGATACTATTCCAAACAAATGAGGAAAGGCAAAACGAATACAGTGATCAGCTAGGAAATCACATAGATAACTAATCTTTTCAGACTTACTAGAAGCTCCACAATTACATCTTCGACACCATCATTATGTGTAGTAGTATTCGTATCCGATTCACTTTTAACTACATTCAAATGTGCATAGAATCCATTTATATGAAATAATAATTCTGGTAATGGAATACATCTTTGTTTAGGTGTAAATGTCATGAAATCTGGATAGATAAATGGTTTTATATTAGTGAATAATTGTAAGAAGCTTTCTCCGTCTAGTTTACAATCAAATAAAATCTTGCGATCACGGTCGGATAACAAAGTAGTTGGATAATAATGTGACATTTTGCCTAGATTCAATAAAATTCTACTCGGTAGATGATATGCCCAAGGTGCTTCTTGTATATGCACTAGTAGAGCGATTAAGAACGGTGGATTTGGTAGATGTAGGCCTAATAAACATTGGTGAGTTGGATGGAAAAATACGAATCCATATGGATTGCTACTTCCATAATTACTACTTGTTAAAGATCTGGAATTAAGCCAATAGTAACCATTCGTCATATCTGAGTCAGTACAGGGTGAACTAGAACAACGATCATTTGCAAAGTAAAGTTTTTCAAAGAAACAATCATGTGAACGAAATGGTGCTGAACCGAACGGTCTGTTATACGTTTGAGACATACGATTCCCATGTGATATCATGCACGTATGATCTATTGATAATTGGTATCCGCAGCTATGGTATGTAGTTTGCACCCTCTGTTATCAATGCATTTTCTCAAGTTAAGTAGTTCACTGAACTTGCACTTTTTGTTATTTATAAGTAGATGAAAGAGCCTGACTATTAGGAACCGCTGCATTTAGTTGATCGTAACACTTATACCTTGATGTGAAAACGAATGGAATTCCCGTTAGAAACTGGTGCAAATAAGATTTCCCGGTTCGATAGAAACACTTGTCCTTACAGAACTGTAACAACATCTTGTAGACCAAAGTGCAATCACTTATTCATTAGATTTTACACCCACTTATTAGAAAAATAGAGGTGAGATATATATGATCACCGTAAAAGTCGCTGAGTATATTACAGCTGAACTGATAGACGGAATAAAGTTCTCATATTGAACGAAATGCACACCTGTGAACTTGGCCAAAATCCATGGTGAACTGATACAAAAATATTAACTTGAATAACGTCATCTTTTTATCCCATCATATCAATAAGTGTTCGATCTACTTTATGTCATTGCATTATTTCTCAGGATTTATCCGTACGTATAACAGTTCATGTATTAAGTTTTTTGTAGAGTTTAAAGTCGATTTGTTTTACATTCTCTATTGTTCCTCACTTGCTTGTGTTATGTGTGGATAACTTATATTTCTTAATGTGCTTTTATTTTACAATAACTGGAATTATGCACCGTACTTCACCTGTATTTCGAATGACCACGAGGTTGTACTCAGAATGCTATGATTATTCTGTTCATGGTATTTAACAGCGTTTCATATGTATTGATAAAATAACTATTTGGGTAAATTACTTTATTCATATGTTTGAAACTCATTAAGTCTTATTACGCATAGGCAGAACTGATGAATTTCAACCTAGTTATCAGGCTCTTAATTCAACATACTCTCATTTTCAGTTAGGAGGTACTTTGCAGATAAAGATGATATTGTGCAATTCATACGTAGTGTATCTGTTTCATTTCTTCAGTTATAAATCAAGGCTTGTATCACTACTACAATAATTTACTTGGGTTTTTCATAGCTTGTCGTGAAATGCTTACGTCTTGATCTATCTTATAGGCGCTTCGACCTTATCTTGGTCATCTCCTAAGCAATAATCGTACACAAATCACACTACGTATTCTGTTGCAACCACCAGATCAGGTTGGCTATCGGATGGGTGCTTCATGTCAGGAGGTATACACACTGCACAATCAACTGGATTCATCAAACGATCTTGAAAATGCCAGCTGTGAGAATTGTGAAGAAATGTATGCTGACGCATTAGACGACATACTGTTGCCTGTATTATCTTCTTGGACTAGTTGCTTAAAAATTGTCGATGTAAATATAAAGGAAATCGAACGCCGCTCACCGAGTACTTCTAATTCTTGTTATCATCTAAATGAAATAATTCAGATGGAATTTGATTTTTGCATTTTAAACTAAAATTATGTCAGCTAGGAAAGTATGTTAGATATAACGTTTGTATCAAACGCTACAAAACAATCTGTACCCAATTATCCGGATCTTTGCTTCTTTTTGTTCGTCCTAGTTTGTTATTTTGTTTAATTGATCCCTCGATTAGGTGACCTCAATAGTTTACTTTTTTAAGTAGCATAATTTATTTGCTACCCTCCTAAACCAGTGCTCCCTATTTTCTCTGTTTATGTACATAGTGATTTACGTGTTGACCTCCATTCATTTGTTGTGATAACTTGTATTTGTGAGTCCTGGTTCCTTATTTTTGTTGTTATCTAACTTCGATTTGAATATCCATGAAATAGTTTATTAGGCGAAATTGTAGATTTTTTCCAGTTGTTTCTTGAGGGGAAGTCGTCTTGCTTTTTTCGAAAACGCTTTCGGGAGATAAGACACAGCATTCGCTTTTCAAATAAATCCAACATCGAGAACAAAGAATATTTGGTTGCTAAACCTCGATCTTAAGATGAGTAAATAATATAGTTTTCAATAAGATTGAATCATTAGATCAGTTCGGACCATCCTGCATATATACATCTAAGTAGTATATATATAGTTTATTTGAATTATGGCTAATCAAAACGTCGCATCTCGTCAAAATATAACGAAAAATGAGAAAAGTTACATTTCTGTTGTCGAATTTCTAAGCAGTGCTTAGTTTCATGTTACCACTATAACACCACTGTACTATGATTACTGTATATCTACATGTCACGCTCATTGCGAATTAGTCACTATTATTATTTGTTCTACTATTTGACCATTCTCAAACATATTCACCATTAGTTCCAACTTTTTACACTTATACTTGACCTGTCAACCTCAACCACTATGTCAGTATATCTTTAATATTTGGATATCTGTAAATCAGGTACTGGAAAATGTCAGTGGAATTTGTTAAAACTCATCGCAAACAGATTTCACAACTTTGACTCAAGTCAACCTGAATTGTCTGTGTATACAAAAATCAGCCAACCGATCGAATCTCGGGTATACTGATTCATAATGATCTTCGCGGCTATCAAGCATCTAAGGACAGCTTAGTTCATTGAGTTCACACCTTATGAAGAGAAAGTTCTCAATTGTTTTCAAACTTTGGCTACCGGACACTAAAGTCGAAGGACTGGAAGTAAATTGGCCTCGGGATGAATAACTACGTCCACGATCATCTACTTAATGTACCTTATACGGGTATATTGCTGTACGCTGGCTGCTTTTACTAAAGAGAAGTCATCATAGCAAAGCTGGCGAATCAATGGAAACTTGGTGTTCTCGATAAAATTGACGCAGATAACGATTCCCTTAATTATCTTGTGATTAACATAGCAAGTAAATGGTTTTTCTTCCCATGTCACATATTTCCACAAGATGTATCGATTAAATCTATGAACAGGCAAAAATCAAAACAAGGACGCTTATATTGGTTGGAGTAGTGTAATCAGCCTACACATAATGTACAGAACACACGAAACTTAGCTCATTTAGGTGAATGTTATTATATGAAAAAGCACTGATTCAACACTGTTTGTTGTTATAGTGAAGGCTCTTTGTCAATCTGTATTCGCCTGAATACCCTTTTAGTGAATTAACTGCGAGTTGGTCTTCTTGAGATGAACATTTTAATGAACTTTCTTAGGAGAATACTTAAATCCACACTCATACCTCAGCGATGAAAGTGGGACAATCCTCTCTTGATGTGCTCTGCAGATCCATTCGAAAATAGGCGTGATAGCAGTTTAAGGCCTCCAAATGCCCTAGTACGGCCGAGGGTGGAGAGAGCCTGCTATCCCTCTCTAATTGCTCTCACATGACTACGGGTATATAGCCACTGCCAGAGAAGTCCTACTCACTACCTTCTCGTAGTGGAGGGTTTACGAAATTTGAGGGGACGGAAAGCGAACGTCCGGCGCTTGAACCGGGTTGGTGGGTACGGAGGACCCACCTAGGGGAGTTAGAAATCCCTGATTCCAAACCAAAGGTGGACATGGACTCCAAGATCATGAGGGAACAACTGGCGTATGAACCCATTCTTGATCACCAGATACCATGGGACGGCATCTGCTAACATTGCTACGCTGTCTTTTGGATTAGACCTCTAGGTCAAAAGTTCGGCGAGAGGTCTCTTGAGAAAACCATATGCTTCGGTTTGGGTGCCTGGAGAGTATCCCGACCCTCACATAAATTGAATGACGGAGTGTAGTGCATATATATTGGCCTTCCTTGTATCAATTTTTTATGTCTAAATAAGTAAAATGAACGGGAGTTGAAATACGCTTCTTGGATATTAGTCTCGGATAAACCTTGTAGTGACATTTACTTTCACAGAGTGGAATAATTTGTTTATTTTATTAGTATTAACCAACAAACTCCGCCTGTAGCTCTATAGAGTTCTTGCCAGTCCTAAGCTCAGGTAAAAGTGGAAGGTTGGGCATGCAGTGAGCACCTCGAGAGCCGTTGTACACTAGTCATCAAGAAAATACCTTACACAAAGAATCCCATTGATCCTGTCCAAAGAATCACGAAAACCACTAAACATATCTGTCATCTGCGTCTGCAACATTGGTCAGCATTGTGCGTCGTGGTAATCGATATTCAGGAATACGTAACACGTGACCCATCTCAATCGATGAAGATTTACAATCTCATTAAATTAGAGGGTATTCGTAGGTTACTAGTATTTGATAAGAAAGAAGGATACCTGACCAAGATACCAGAGAAAGGAGATCTGAACAAGTGTGAGAACTACAAAGGCATTACACTACTATCAGTACCAGTAAAAGTTTCAACAGGGTTCTGTTCAATTGAATGAAAAACTCAGTAGACATCCAACATCGAGATCAACAGGCCGAATTTTGTAAGGACCGATCATTCACAGACCAAATCGCAACAATATGGATCATTTTTGAGCAATCTATAGAATGGGATTCGCCACTATAGATCAGATTTCTTGACGGCGATGGGGGAACCTTTTGAAACCACCCTTGACACTAGAAGAAGAGTAGCTTAGAAGATCGTCAACATCATATGGAACTCATACGATGGGCTGTATTGCAAAGTCGTGCATGGAGGACAACTGATAGATGCATTCCAAGTGAGGAGCGGTGTCAGACAAGGCTGCTTATTCTCGCGCTTTCTTTCTTCTTGTGGTTGACTGACTGGATTATGAAGACCTACATATCTCAGGAGAAGCACGTAATACAATGGACAGTTTAGATGCAAATAGACGATTTGGACTTCGCAGATGATTCAGGTCTTCTATGTCACACGGCAACAGATGTAGATGAAGACGGCCAATGTTACAGCAACGTCTACAGTAGTAGATCTCAACATTCAAATGTGAGAAAGCAAGATTCTGAAATACAACCAAATCACACGTGATGGAGAAGCACTGGAATAGGTGGATGCTTTCACGCGACTGAGAAGCATAATTGATGAACAAGGAGGATCTGATGTAGATGAGAAGGCACTGATTGGCAAAACATGGGCAGAATTCTTACAACCGGAGAACGTATGGAACTAAAAATAACTCAGTCGGTTACAACGTAGGAACAAGCACATAAGTGCATCGGTCAAAGTTGCTATATCTCATTAGCGGAACAAGTTAAACACCAAATTCATAGAAGTAATTAGTTCATCAGCCAACATGAATGCAAAAGTTTTCAATACAAAGGTCAAGATAGTCCTATTGTACGGGCCGAAACTTAGAGAACTACTACAACTTTCATCAAAATATATAGGTATTTATAAACAATTGTCTACGCCAGATATTCAATGCCCGTTAGCTGGATACTATCAGCAACAGTCTACTGTAGGAGAGGACAAACCAGCTTTGAGATGAAGATCAATTTTGAAAATGGCGCTGGAGGTGGATAGGACATACATTACGAAAATCATCAAACTGTATCACGAGGCGGGCGTTAACTTGGAATCCTGAAGGGAAGAGGAAAAGAGGCAGGCCAAGGAACATACTGCGCCGGGAACTGTAAGCAGACATCAAAAGAATGAATGACAACTTGAAAGGACTGCCCAAGACAGAGTTCAATCGAGAATCCTGGCGGGTGATCTACGCTCCTTCACGAGGAGTAAGTCTTTAGTAATTAATTAAGAGCTGATAATTGCAATGAGCAACCAAATTTGTCGACCTGTCCAGTCATTGTTCCTTATACATTTTTTGGAAAGCCCCATGCTATTCTTGGTGTTTTAACTTATTTTGCCATATCAAACTGGATAGCAAGGATAACAGTAAATAAGTGGAGGTAAATTACGCAAGTTACTACTTTTTCCTCAACGGCTTAAAAACTCAGTGTAATGAATGAGGCGAAACTGGTCCTAGACGCACATGATTTGTTTTTTTTTAATTGTCCTTAATCGGTCTCATAGTCTTTTTTAACTGTCTCCATTTCTCATTAAACCCAGGTAATAGTCCATTAAATTTAATTCATTACACTCCATACATTTCACCACATTATTATTACATAGTTTAATTCGTTGTTTTTCACACTTTTTAAGTTCACAAATGGAAATGTATAAAAAGTTGACTGGTTAGCTGCAAAATGCTTTATTTCATTGCTCAAATATAATAAACTAAGTTACATTATACAAACATACAAAGGTAGGCTAGGTATCATATCTACTAGTTAGCGACTTATAAATTAGAGCATACTAAGTGTATACATCTACTAATTAGTTAGTATTATGATTCACGTTGTGCTTGTGAGTTGTTCAGCGGCGTTAGATATCCCAACAAACGTTATGTGGAATCGAACTTAACTTTGTTCGTAGAGTTTGCGCATTTATATAAGTATTCATGTCTTGCAAAATATCACAGAACTCCATATTTCATAAGACAATTTTTTTTACGAAAACTCTGTCGCCTTGTATATTTCATTTGCATGAAATATGGCGGCTCTCATAAGAATAACATAGTGAGCTAAACCATCGTCTTATAAGGGATTATTTTAGACGAATGTACTGTGGCCGTATATTTTTAAGTTTAACAGGGTCACATCAGTGAGCTTGACCAGCTTCATAAAGTGAATTGATTTTTTATTAGTTAAACCTACCAAACAATAGCTATGCTAATGAAAACATTTTAGGGTAATACACCATCTCTAAAAAATCCCTAAAATATCATGATCATCAAGTGCGATAAAAATCGACTAGAAGTTGTCTGTGGGGTGAAAAGTTGTTTCGTGGAAAATCGCTTATCGATTTCAGTAATCAACGCCCTTCAGTTGTAGTAACCAGTGAATAGTAATTATCACAAACAATAATCTGCATCTTTAAAGTATGTAATTTTGAAAAATAATCGAAATCATCATCGTAACTAAGTGTAATCCACTTCCTAATTACGATTACGTCTGGAGCAACTTATAAAATGGATTTCAAATTTAATAAATAGCTGAAAGTGTGTAGGACGAACAGGTGGATGGAAAATCGACACTTAGTGAGGACACATTGTCACACATTTTTACAATTTTAGTAAAATTTAAACAATATATTGATTATCTGCAATCAGGATTTTTAAATTGCAGTTTTATGTCCAACTGTATGTCGAAATAACTTAATAGGTGTTCCGATTAGCTTTCCTAGTATTTGAAACAAAGTTGGTGAGTGAGACAATAGTTGGACGCAGTGCCGCCTTTTTGCTGCACAGTATCTCATTCAAAGCACCACGTAGCACCGACGTTCATACAAACACTTTACAGGAAAGATGTACAAGCGTAGTCTTTTTCCATATTCGGCTTTATTTAGGCCCTAATCAGAAGCGTTAAACTACACTAATTTTTAAACAAATAACAACGTCGATACTCCTAATTGGTCTTGTAATACTTAGAGCAAGAACTTAGGGTCCTCAGACCCTAATATTGTTCCTTCCACAACTGGTCGAATATTATACCACCCCACTGAGAACGTCCCTAAAATACCTATGAGAGGTTTTATCATCAAACATCTTAACACTGAATATAGCACTGTTACAAACTCACCAGTAAATGACTATGACTAAATGAGAAGAGATTTACTAATCCTCAATAATTGAACATTGTGTTGTAATGCCCGGGACCTCAGGATTTCGATCCCGTATAAAGTCATCACTGTGCACTTCTGATGAGTCCTGGATTTCTTCTGTTTTGTGATTTCCAACTGTTTGTCTATTGATTTTATTCTAAGATGAAAAATACTTCTAAACTGTAAAAATAAAGGAAGAATGAGTACTTAATAAAAGGATTTATATACAAATATACACACACATCTGAATATCGATGATAATAAACTATTGGTATTTACACACAATTTTCTCTATGGAATGGATAGAAATGCTAAATAAACATTGTATACATGTTCGAAGTGTTAATGCTTGAAAAAAAATATTTGGAACAGGCACGTCAGTATTCATAACATGAGAATCATATATTTGTGGGGAAAAGTTATAGGATGTACATCACGAAGTTAGCGTATTACATTGGCTATCTGAATTTGGTCGCGATGGGATAATGACTTTGAGTTCCAAACCTCGAGTGGGAGACGAACCTTTGGTATCCGGTGAGTTTAATCTATTTGGCGGAGACAAGCTGTCTAAAATCTGATGCACAGAACTAGAGTCTTCAATGCCCTCAGCTTCAATAGTATACGTGCAGTTTCCTGGTTCAGGTTTCATTTGTAACTGAAATTGGTTAAGAGAAATAGATGTTGGCAGAAGCGATGTATTAGATGAATTAGTTGTATGTTGTACCGTAAAATCAGTGCGACAGCTCGAACTGTTGAACGGTCCTGGAGACTGACCTAAACCTTCTCCAATAAAAGACTCATTAAGCGCATTAGCCGACTTGAGTAAGTTCTGAGTTTGTTGGGTGACCGCAGCCTGCAATCCTGATAACGTTTGACCCCGATAATGAAAATGTGTTTTTAAGTGCGATAATACATTACTCAAAACTGGATACCTGTTGCGGGCTATGGAAAAGCGTACGGCTGATGTGCGCTCACGTTTCTCTCTGCAGAGATGACAATAAAATATACCAGTGACACGTTTAAAACCCTCAGGAGTCACTGACAATTCCATTTCCATATCAAAATCTCGACCACGCATAAGGTAAGCGTTAACAAACTGTCGTGATGCTAACCTGATTGCACTAGCTGAAGAATGCTGTTTCAAGCGCTCCAAATTGACTCCTTCATTCTCAAATAATCCATTTCCGTATCCGACTGGAGAGGAACTGATCAAAAAGTTAGAATGAGATGGTATAGCATTTGATGTGATGGCGACAGAAGGCATATTTGACACTGGAATCGTATTACGTGATGAAACAGGAGAGATGCTAGTTCCTGGATGAAGCACAGGATTTGTATCACCAGAGTTACAGCTACTTAAACCAGAGAGTGTCGTTAAACTGTTTTCATCGGGTAAGGAATTAGAAAACAAAGTGATATTATTGTATCCATTTCCACTCACAGCAGCTGCGGCAGCTTGGAGAGCAGCAGCCATGATCACTGCTGGTCCGTCAGAAGGTGGAACACTTGGTTCTGACCTGCGTGAGGGATTCGGGGAATCTGAAAAGTAGGTTTTCGACGTCAAATTTACCACCGATGTTGGAGATGTTGAATCCGAATTTTCCACAAAGTTGCTTGGTAATGGGTCAGCCAAGGTAACAGGCGGTGAAGATGTTGAAGAAATTAAGTGAGACAATGAAGAATCTGTTTGACAACCTATATCACTGAAGCTCTGATCACATGAGTCTGGGACAATTATGAAATCCTCATCAATAGGATTTTGACCCTCTATCGATAACTGAGATCGACGATACCTCCGACGAATTTCGTGTGCAGCCAAAAGAATTCCACAAGCAGCACCTGAGGGTAGTTTAAACTTTAATGGATCATTTGCAAAAATGGGCCCTACGAAATGCTCTCGTAAGGTAATTGACTTCATAATCGAACAAGCATGTCCAACAAACGTCTCAAGCCTCTGTAACTGATGATCATCTAGTCGGGCGACAACATACGGTGTACAAAAGCCTGCCAGTTCAAGACAATGAACCACATATTCTGAGCAGACATAACGTGAGATTAAGTCACGGAATTCCGGATCGAGTTTAGCGAGCTTTAGCGAATCGACGGATTTTTCACCAAAAGTTGAATCACTACGCAGAAAATGTTCAGGATTGCAACTAAGAAGTACATTTTCCTCGTCTGCCGACTCTACAATGTCAACATGATCTTTTAACGATGGAAATTCATATTCTCCATATGTGGGTGCTTCTATATGATTAACTGCATGCACAGGCCCCGATAATGATGATATATGCGACCGCTTGCGACGATGATGTACAGATACTGAAGTACTTGATATATGAATATCCTTTGGTTGGATACTGTTATGTCCATGTTTTTGTTCGTTGTTGATCATATCAGTGTTTAAAGTTTCGTTAACGATGAGGTTCGGTGTCCCAGACGACTGTTCCATATTTGCTTGAACTTTGGAATTTATCCAACGAAAGTCTGTTACAAATATTCCATAGAAGTAGTAAGCCACGTTGCTATTTATGTAACTACAATAAAATGAAGAAAGTCATTTGTACTAAAATTATTGGAATGCTTGGTTTTACGTCTGAGTCAGTTTAATACTTTGAAATGAGAGTTGTGCGAATTTACATACAAGAATGACTTTGACGGGGAACAAACGGTGTACAAACCTATTTCAATCACCGACTACGCAATGATTGTGTCTTGGTGTTGTTCCACTGCTTTGTGCAGTAGACCTTGCAAAGAAGAGTAGAAAGTGATTCTCTGAGAAAATACCCTGCTTTGGATAGGGCCTCCAGGTGTTCGCAGTTCTCAGATAATGAGGAAAGAGCATGAATGACTAAACTACATCTTACATTAATTTCAATATTTGAACTACTAAGCAACTCCACTAAATTGAAGATTTTATTTTGTCCAAGGGGTTTTAGTTTGCTAAACAATTAATCACATGTTTTTTTTAATGAGTATCTCATAAGAATAGTTTTTTTTCATGTAAAGTCACTACCATCGATGTTTGAAACTTAATGTGGGCGGATTTATCTCCACAGAACGAACTACTAGTAGTGGATTGTTATAGTTTAGAGACCTATCCTCAAAACTATGGTGAAAAACTACAAGTTTGTTATCTATACATCGATTTGAAAAGCGTGCCCCACATATGATTATCCTGGACTCAGTGCTGAGATTGGTTAGTCACTGAGCGCCAGAGCATGAGCAGCACCTACCTATTTTGTTCTCATTACGTGGCTTATTTGGTGTGAACTTGAGAAACTTGAGGAAAACTATCCTTTGTAATCCCCACTACATTATCAGATTAGAGTCTGAATACGGTAACTATGGGTCCTATTATGGTCGAATGATCCATTTGTATTGGTTACTTGGAGTTTCCCATTGATGCGTAGGACTGCAATTAGTCCGTTTTCTTTAGGTATATGTGGATCCTGTGAGAATCGCCTCAATATGGCTACTAAGTTACAAGCACTTGAAGCAGAGATGGACGGCAGCTAGCAGTGGGACCTAGGATATGGGTTTCATTTTGTTTAGGACTCGTGAGCTGGGTGTACCCGTATCCCTGAGTCGATGTCCAATTCGGGACTCAAACCCAGTACTGTTCACTTCGAACGCCATCGCGTTATGCACTCAGATTTATGGATAGGGTACAAATTTAACAAACTTTATCTGGCTGACAACGGTCTTGGAAAAATTAACCGTCTATTTAAGGGAAATTACTGAGTTCAAGACTTCATAGGCACAAATCAAATAGTCACAAAACAGCTTTGAGATTAATCCACAAACAAAATACAAAACAGTACGCTGGAGGTAATATATAGGACAAATTCCGGAGACCATAATTTATAGACGAAGCAATTAATCTAAAGATTTCGGGGAGAAATATACTTATCCACATGGCTAAATAGAATTTTTACATTATATCTAGTGTCAATTGGTGATGAAAACCCCAACTCTTATTTCTAACCCCAACTTTTAGATTCCGATCCTATTACCTCAAGCCAATCCATAACCCTCTTTTTAGCCCTAGGGAGTTTATCACTCTGACGTCCCTCATAGTCCATCTAAACATTATAATCTCGCCCGAATTTCTCTATTCATACTAATAATAAATTAACAATTACATAAACTTAGTGATCAAAACTGCTGGAGTACTATCATTTTCAGTGACTGGAGTATAAACCACAAATCAATGTGTCAATGGTGAGTCTGAAAGCCAGTGCCATGTAGTCTAGAGAATCTTTATAGTGTCTAAAAATAAAGGACTGCTTGCTAACAAGCACTTGCCTACGATTGCTAGCGTGAATTAATGGTCTACATACCGCATGTCAGTTATTAGTCTCCTCATAAACTATGATTCTATCGTCTGCGAATGTCTTCAATCAGATATAGCTTTTTCAATCAAGTCACTTGCAGTCAACATTTCCGTGGAATTTGTGTAAATGAATGAGAAGGTTGGTAATCCTGGTAAATCTAAGTGATAAGTAAACAACTAGCTGTAAATTCAGCTAAAATTCAAACTCGGCTGCAAAAATTGGGAATGTCGCATTACCTCCTCAAGGGAGGCAAAAAAAGAGACTTTTGGCGCGTTTCTCCTTTACTTTCCTGTGGGAAAGGCACTTTTATTTGCCCTTATTTGTTTGCTTGTGAGTTTATGGAGGTGTTTTACAAATCAATTACTAGTCTTATGAAAAACGTGAAACGAACGTCATATTTAAAAGTAGGTAGTACAAATACAACATTTAAGTACTTAAAGTACAACAACTAACCACTAAGTCTCTGGTCAAATCCACAACCTCTAGGTCGACCCTTGGCGATTTCCAGTGTCCAATATCTTCGTGATGAGGTAACATACAAATATTATTTGTTCTCAAACATCGACATCTGATAATGTTAGCACACCTTAGGAAGATTGAAAATTCCAGCAATTTTGGAAAATTTGAAGCTCATCATGTACAAATAAAGCAAGATAATAGAAGAGAAGGAAATCAGTGAGTGAAATAGTGAATTGTTCTGCGAAGTCAACCAGAGTTGTGCCCTAAGGATTGCAGTCTATGAGTATGAAGTAATGATCTGTTTAAGACTTCCGAAACAAGAGAACTTTTTATGGATGCAGGGAACTCTAGGTAAGCTGACAGTGAAATCCAAGACATAATCAACATTTGGTAGTGGAGAGATTCCTACCTATCTTTTATTCATAGAAGACTAAATATAAGTCATATAGGAGTGCTTAGTTATTTCAATAGATTCAAAAGTTAGTGTTGGTTCATTCAATAATGCCTTGATGGGCTTGAACGTAGTGTACAAATTGATTTTTCAAATTTTTTGAGGAACAATGGAAATATTTTATGCTCTACGCTCAAGACAAATAAAAACGAAGCGTTTGATTGTCTTGAGAAAGATTCGAAAGCACAGTTATAGCCCTTAATATGAAACATCTCGTGTCAAATTGAGGTACTAGATATCGTAGATGACAGAGTTTACTGCACTACATAAATTTTTATCTTGACTTAAGCGGCGGCAGTTATGTTGTTGAGGACGGATAATAATTTCCTTTTTCATAATTCTGTACTTGATTTCAATTACGGAAAACCATACATTCCAGCACACTCAGTGGTTTCTGGAGGACTTAAGTACTATTTCATGAGTTACTTTAGAAGCACGGGTTTGTTATGAGAAATGTTATTGCACTAAGACACTGGTATTCCTCACTAAATTGTTGTTCAGGCTAAATGTGCCGCAGACACAACAAAAACGCAGTTTGTATCCGAATACAAGGCTTATTTATTACTTAATATATTTAATGTCTCCATTATGAGCTAGTAGCTTTAGGGAGGGCTTGCTTCTTAACGTTAAGTTGTTGTCACGATCTTTTCATTACCGTCCACTCTTAGCTTAGCCTCACAAATACAGAAGACCAAGTTTCAAGAAGTTGGACTGCCGGATTTCCTTTGGGACATATATCTTCCTGTCCCTCCATACTCTTACCTTCACTGTCTTCACATGTTTGGCATTTTGCTGGAGCTAATATTTATTCAGTGACAAAGAGGAGGTAAGGCAGGCTTGTCGATTAAGAATAGTAGAATATTACATAGAAAGTCAGAAACATATTAGGTGATGAGATGACCTAAAGTGCAAGTTAAGATAGAATATGGTTTGAAAATGACGAACAGAAGAAAGTAGTGGTAGTGGATTGGTAGCGAAACAGGTCTAAAATATCCAACTTACTATAATTTATTATTGAGAATGTCATCCTTGATACTGAACCCAAATATCTGTATATTGCTTAAGCTTTAAACTTGATTTCTTTGTCATTTTAAGCATGAACTACTAGTCCCTATCTTGTTTTGATCTAGTACTTGCAATTATCCTCTGGTAGGCTATATATTGAAGGTTTCTCACGAAAATTGTCATTCTGTTATTGGGGCTATCTGCAGTGATAATTTTCAGTTCAAGATCAAAATTTGAATATTCGGAACTTGAGACTTTGATTTTTTCATCAATTGGTCACATGTTGAGAACCTCTTCAAAAAAATACCGAAGTACAAATTTTAGATACAACACTAACGATATAAAAATCATGACAAAATCGGTTGCTGCTATTATAAAAGAAAGGTAAGGCGAGCAGTGAACTGAGAAGACTTTTATTTTTAGTTACTAACCTATCATTAAGGCTGTCATGTAGGAGATACTGGTTTGCTCTGTTAGATCAAATATTTATGTAATGGCCTTAACTAATCCATTCTGGTTGAATCTAATCGAATTACTTTGGTTCTCTGTCACTTTTTGTTTCACGGAAGTCTCCTAACGGTGAGAAAATTTCTGACAGGGCTAAATTACTTCCACTGTTATAGTCAGTTGTAGAGCATTTCTAGAGATCCTTTACTATCGATAGTAAATTTACGCAAGTATTATGCTTTTAAATCATTACAATACGCCTCAAGTGACGGAATTAGACTGCTCTGGTATTATGTGGTGCAAAAGTTGTATAATTTCCTTCTGCACCTCGTATGATAACCGTAGCTTCTCTTAAATTCAGGTTCCTGATCGTCTTTGGTTTAAGTTTTACAACTGCTCTTTTGCCTGACACGTCTGTTAAACCTCTCATTTTTAAATATTTGATAAATGTGAAATGGCTGGCATTTTCGAGCTATTTTCACTCATCTATTGAGTGACTATTGCATGATTCTCTCTAGAACTTTAGTTACAATCATCCGAATATATCTAAATATATCCTCTATGAACACGCTACTGTAGTGAATCCGGACTGACCGCATGCAAAAGCGAAAATCAGAACATGTGAAATCGTCAGTGAAAATGACGCTTCTGTATTCAGCAGTCACTCATGGAGTAGACGGAAAACATTACGTAAATACTCGACGCAACACATATATCGAACGGTCAGAAACAGGCGTACTTCAAATTCACTGGCATCCATCCCATTTCATCATCGATCACTCTTCACCTCAGGTCACAAATCACTTTGAACGGTCATGCTGCATTTTATTTGAAAGAAGCATTGTCCTCTATCTTGTTGTTCCAGTTTCAGGTTGTACATGTGTTCAATGCATGCCTCCATCGTAAAGGCGTCTTATGCCACTGTTTTAGGTTTCTGAACAATGTTAAGCAGCATTGTCAAGATGAACGCATTTTGAATTAGAACTGAGTCACGTTATGTCACACCGATGGGATTTACACCACGATAAATTAACATTCCATGAAAACGTGCTACATATTATGATTTATACCACTGAATACTTTGCCCGGTTTTCAAAAATATCTGATAATATAAGAACGAACTCCACCTGTCACTGAGGGTTCAAGTCACCACATCGGACTTTCGATATGGTGAAAAAGGACAATGAAGAAAAAGTGTTTAGACGATCACAAGAAAACTGTAGTATTATCACAAATCCTGAAATACATTTGGGAGCGGTAGCCGCATGTGAAATTTCTTCAAGTTGAGTCCCAAACTAACTTTTGTTAACGGGACATGCTCAATGCACGATTGCGTTGGTGTATTTTGATTAGCTAATTCTTAACCAGTCAGCGCTAGTCGATACCTGGAAAACACTCTAGAATCTCGTGCAAAAACTATAAATATGCTAACGTCTTTCCTATTGTGCTTCTTACTTCCATCTAACTTTGTTATTTGAAATATAATCTTTTTCTTATTCAACCGTGTTCTGATTTGGGGACTTGTCGAGTGAAATGGCGTCCGAGCATACCAAGCAATAGGAATACCTGGGTTGTAATAAGAGAGGAATATAACGAGGTTTGCACTCTGATTGGTTGTCATCGTCCTTAGTTCGTTAAAGTTCTATGTTCTTGGAAATCATATTTTGCCGATATAGTTTTGCAAACTCGTTTTGTTCTGCTTATCCTACCTCGAATATCGAGTTTTCTCTAGTCCGTCTTCTTCTTTTGTTGGCCGTCTCGTTTCGATGTGTTTTGATCAAATAATCGTGATTGGTTTCAGGAGGGAATGGTCGTATTAGAGTATCTCAATCACATTGTGGCTAGATTTGTAAACATTTTAGGTTCGTGTTGAACGTTAGTAACAAAATATAACAATTGGCGACGGGGATGGTAAAAAAGGTGTTTCTAATAAGTTTGAACGCCTTTTGGAACAACAACACAAAATAATTTAAATGTTATCTAATCCTCAAACCACTAAAAACACAATTATACAAAACTCCGTGCCCAGATATTTGCTCAGTATTAAAGTAAATAATGCATCCGAGTTTAGTTTTGACTCATCACCAAACGTTACTGTTGACACGTTGTTTTGTCTTTACGAAGATATTTAATGTTGATTTTTCAGATCAAGAGGACTTTTAAAAAGTACATATTCTTTTACGGAAACTCGGCGCAGCAGAAAAGTGATAAGTATTGCAACACTACACATATCCAAAGTCCATGTGGAAGAACTTTTGCAGATGCTATCTCCCCACTTAGTCAGCTGTTTGGCAGTCAGTCCACAATTTTTAATTCCCGTTATCGATACGTGAAGCTAGTGATGAATGAAAAGGATGATTGTTCACACATGTTGAAGTAGTGAATCGAGTTTTAGCGACTCAAATTGAAATCACCACCAATAAAGGACTGATAGAGACTTACTCAGTTACTGAAGCCTGTGGTTTTTACTTTTACGAAACACAGTGTACAACAAGTTGTTTTATCTTTATTATACTCCTTTCAGGTATATCTATGTATACTCGGTATATTTTTATTCTATATAACAGGATTCCGGCCTTGAAGATTCGAAACACGTATGATCATATATCCATTTAACTATATGACTGGACCAAAATCTAGCACTTTCAAAACATATATAGTTACACATATTGGAGAACCATACTTAAAAGTTTACGTACTGCCCTTTAAATTGTGTTTCGACGCTATGATCACATACGTTCAGGGACTATTTGTTGAATTCCTACCTCAGCCTTACACTTTCAAAAATACATATTAACACATGATGTAGCATTATACTATAGATGTTTTAGGCCATTTTATATACTATCCCTTATATTGTATTCGGGTACTATAACTCAGTTTTTGTAATCATCTGTTCAACTCGTTGATTTCTCAACATTTTTGGTGAATGTTTTTGCCTTGAAAACTGTTGCGTAGGATGTATCACATTAATTCTAGATGGAAATAATTTTCGTCAGGACTACATGCCGTTATACTCTCAAATTTCATTTAACGCAGGCTTCCAGCATATATATATATATATATATATATACCACACTACTTTCCATCGCTTTATCTTGAATTCAGACAGTTTAATATTTCCTTGGTATATTTGTAGTGGCATTGGACAATAACCACACAATCCTCAAAGCTGAACACGAGACAACTCGGAAAATAGATATTCAATATTTAACGCGGAGAAATACCTAACGATGGAGAAGGCGGGTAGAATGTATCGAATGAATTGAAGTTGATCGAGTGGCATGGATCGACTATGCAGGCGTGGTCCCTACTGAATGTTACCTTATATCTTCTATTCATATTAAAAATAATGTTCTTTCTCTAGCCTAACCTTGTTCTACATTATGTATTGGTAATTGATACGATGTGATAAGTTGTTGTAGACGATAATGTGACTTCCACGCAAGATCTTATAGATTAGGCAGTTATATCATGACAAATGTACAAATTTAGGATTAGGTCTATTATTAGAGCAGTACTAGTATCATAGTAGACCATAATTCTACATATTAACCAATATCTCCAACACCATTTCCACACGTTTAATCGATTCATGCTACCAGATCCATTTGGAAAGAGACAAGCTCATGGTACTTTTCGACATTCCATACATGTTTAGTGCTTTTTAGCTGACATTCATGACAAGTTTCACTGAAACTCTAAGGATGACATTGGAAATTTGCAAGTGGACACGAACATCTTTAATCCGCTTAAGTATCAACTTCAACCTCACCGATATCCCAGATCAGATGAATGGTGCAAATAATTTTCTGTATTGTGTTACTCAGACATGTTTGAAAGAATGATATATTTCGTAATGCAGTTGCATTTGATATACAGTATAGAGATGCTCTAAAAATATCAAGTCTGAGCTTCTTAAAGCCAATAGTGTGACAAGCGCGACACGTGTTTAGACAAGACTAATGTAGGTCACCCCGATATTCCTTCACATAAGAAATTCAAATCCAACACATCTGGACTCTTCAGATTCGATCGTTCAAAAACAGATGGAATGTTGATATTCTTCCAGATGGAACTCTGCATCAACAAAAAGGGTAGAAAAACCAGTTCAAGACCACTGGCATCAAGGTGTCAAACGCCCTCTAATCCCAAAAGTCATAAAATAAATTTTAATACATAGACTTGATAGTCTTCTTCGTCCACCTCTCAAGATCGCCACTATGACTACACCAGATGTTAAAATCAACAACGATCAAGATAAATTTATGCAGTTCCGTTGGCTTCTCGGCCAGTAACGGTAAACACATTACTAATGATAACATAATCACAACTCAATTCTTGTCTTAACCAATCACACGAGTACTCAAAAAAATACCATTTATCATCTACTCCATAAAATGCCCGCACGCGTAATGAAATAATTTATACCAAAACTACGTTTTCTATCAGTTTGATAGATTCCATGGAACGGGACGCAGTTAAGTTGTCTACATTTGCCCGAAAATTAAAACATGTAAATTTGAGAACGACTGTTTCCACGCAATAGATCATACTATTTGGGTTACCGAAAATTTCGGATTAAAAAATTATCTGTTCCTAGAATACATATGCAGACAATCTTGTGGAGATATAAATGACAAGCTTATTTTGTAAATAGTTTTTAATATTATTTGTATTTATTTTGTCAATCTTTCACTGTATGTATATTTATCATTAAATGACTGTATCTGTTGTTTTAGTAAATGACCTTGAACACACTTTCCGTTGTGTTACTGACATAGCGTGACATACTGCTGCTTGCTAACAAATACATTGCTATACACACATACCTTGTTCTACTTTCGCTTGTGATTGAGCTAACTGCATTCTAAATCAAACATTATCTGCATTTATAAACTGTGAGTCGGAATGTATCATACCTAACATTGGTTTACATTATTGGAGAGTCCAACAACCTGAGCGGAATTACCGAACATTTATAATTGTGGATTTTCAGCACCAGACCAATCCGAACACGCATCAACTTGGTGAACTTAAGTAAAGTCCCATTTTTTCTGTTGTATTTTTAACTGTTAACATTATTATTTACTCTTTGTAACTTGGTTAACATTTTTTAGCATTCATATTTGTCTGGTTCACCAAAATTATTTGGTGAGCCTCGAATTCATTATAGACGTTTACTGTTTATATATATATATATATATATTACTCGGCACGCCACTCCGTTTTTGTTTTTCCACTAAACTCATTGATATTGGTAGTCCACCTAACAACCCCCAAAACTCCTCACAACCTGAAGAAAACACTTTAAGCTCCATCAACGCCATCTCAGAGTTAATACTACCAATGTATGGTGTTAATAATCCTAGAATCTGGTTTGCCCAGGTAGAAGCATTATTTTTGGCACGAGGCATACGCTCTCAGGCGACCAAATACGCACACGTTGTCGGAGCACTACCAATAGAGGTGACTACGGAGGTTGACGATCTAATTGATAATGTACCTGAGACGGACCCCTACGACAAAATCAAAGCCGCGGTTATCCACCTTACGTCGCAGTCCGATGAAAAACGCTTACAACAACTGCTTATAGCATACGAATTAGGGGACAAAAGACCTAGCAGTTACTTAGACATATGAAACAGTTAGCTGAACCATACAAGGTAGATTAAGCATTACTTAAATAAATGTGGTTTCAACGATAATCACACAATGTCACCCAAATTCTCACTGTATCGGGGACGTCCGTTAACCTGGATGACCTAGCCGACATGGCAGACAAAATGATGGAGATTTACCTCGACAGTCGGCATTTGAATGCCATACAAACCTCAAGTCGAGATGTTACGAATGCCCCTCTTACCATACATCAACAAATAGCAGATTTAACTCAGCAGTTAGCAGCGTTACAGGCGACTATAGCCACTATCCATACTCGTTCCGCCAGATCGACCTCTAGAAGAGGATCGATATCCCAACATCGCCCTAGATCACTCAAGCGGGCAGCGGATACTTGTTGGTACCACACGACTTTCGGTGAGAAGGCACGCCGTTGCAATAAGCCGTGTAACTTTAAGACAAACAACCCAAACTATCAGGGAAACGAATGGGGCAGACAGTAGTGGCGGCGGCTGTTACTGGCCAACATGTTAGCCGCCTCTTCACGTCAGGGATCATATTTCTGGCTCGGACGTTTTAGTCGACACTGAAGCAGAAATCAGCATCATACCACTCCATCTCTTCCGCGGACAACAGATAAAAAGCAATAAACTGTCCATAATAGCGGCCAACGAATCAATTATCAAAATGTTGCTTACAGGTTTCATCATTCGAACACCATGGATTTCATAGTCGTTGAAGGGTGTACCATTTACCTATAAACGTGTACTTGTATCGATTAATCTTTTCCTAGTCATATCTAATAGCAAGTTGTACGCACTTAGGGAATCGGCTCAGAGGATGGGTCGTTTGACATGAGCAACTATGAAAACCCATGTAAATCTTCTGCGGAGTCTGAAGTCTAATATAAGTGATTGTTCACCGTAAGTTTTGATAATTGATTCGTTGGCCGCTATTATGGACAGTTTATTGCTTTTTATCTGTTGTCCGCGGAAGAGATGGAGTGGTATGATGCTGATTTCTGCTTCAGTGTCGACTAAAACGTCCGAGCCAGAAATATGATCCCTGACGTGAAGAGGCGGCTAACATGTTGGCCAGTAACAGCCGCCGCCACTACTGTCTGCCCCATTCGTTTCCTGATAGTTTGGGTTGTTTGTCTTAAAGTTACACGGCTTATTGCAACGGCGTGCCTTCTCACCGAAAGTCGTGTGGTACCAACAAGTATCCGCTGCCCGCTTGAGTGATCTAGGGCGATGTTGGGATATCGATCCTCTTCTAGAGGTCGATCTGGCGGAACGAGTATGGATAGTGGCTATAGTCGCCTGTAACGCTGCTAACTGCTGAGTTAAATCTGCTATTTGTTGATGTATGGTAAGAGGGGCATTCGTAACATCTCGACTTGAGGTTTGTATGGCATTCAAATGCCGACTGTCGAGGTAAATCTCCATCATTTTGTCTGCCATGTCGGCTAGGTCATCCAGGTTAACGGACGTCCCCGATACAGTGAGAATTTGGGTGACATTGTGTGATTATCGTTGAAACCACATTTATTTAAGTAATGCTTAATCTACCTTGTATGGTTCAGCTAACTGTTTCATATGTCTAAGTAACTGCTAGGGTCTTTTGTCCCCTAATTCGTATGCTATAAGCAGTTGTTGTAAGCGTTTTCATCGGACTGCGACGTAAGGTGGATAACCGCGGCTTTGATTTTGTCGTAGGGGTCCGTCTCAGGTACATTATCAATTAGATCGTCAACCTCCGTAGTCACCTCTATTGGTAGTGCTCCGACAACGTGTGCGTATTTGGTCGCCTGAGAGCGTATGCCTCGTGCCAAAAATAATGCTTCTACCTGGGCAAACCAGATTCTAGGATTATTAACACCATACATTGGTAGTATTAACTCTGAGATGGCGTTGATGGAGCTTAAAGTGTTTTCTTCAGGTTGTGAGGAGTTTTGGGGTTGTTAGGTGGACTACCAATATCAATGAGTTTAGTGGAAAAACAAAAACGGAGTGGCGTGCCGAGTAATATATATATATATATATATAAACAGTAAACGTCTATAATGAATTCGAGGCTCACCAAATAATTTTGGTGAACCAGACAAATATGAATGCTAAAAATGTTAACCAAGTTACAAAGAGTAAATAATAATGTTAACAGTTAAAAATACAACAGAAAAAATGGGACTTTACTTAAGTTCACCAAGTTGATGCGTGTTCGGATTGGTCTGGTGCTGAAAATCCACAATTATAAATGTTCGGTAATTCCGCTCAGGTTGTTGGACTCTCCAATAATGTAAACCAATGTTAGGTATGATACATTCCGACTCACAGTTTATAAATGCAGATAATGTTTGATTTAGAATGCAGTTAGCTCAATCACAAGCGAAAGTAGAACAAGGTATGTGTGTATAGCAATGTATTTGTTAGCAAGCAGCAGTATGTCACGCTATGTCAGTAACACAACGGAAAGTGTGTTCAAGGTCATTTACTAAAACAACAGATACAGTCATTTAATGATAAATATACATACAGTGAAAGATTGACAAAATAAATACAAATAATATTAAAAACTATTTACAAAATAAGCTTGTCATTTATATCTCCACAGCTTATGCAATTATCAACTTCGACGAATTGTTATCAGGCATGTTTTTCATCGTTTTCCTTGAAGCGTACATGCTCGAAATCATCAGAAAAGATTTCAACCTGCTAAACATTACGTTGGCTTCGTCTTTGATAACAGTACTAAAGTAGTATGTTTGATCAACGAAAATGTGAGCACACAAAATATCAAACGCTTGCCATGGGAATCATACTTCACCACAACCAACACATACACTACGCTTTTTATTCTACACTTGACACATTGCTTTAACTGCTCTGTTACTAAGGTCAACCATGTCACTTATAATACTATTAGGAACCAAAATTTTTTTGAAACTTTAGGAAAAATTTGAGAATCTTAGAGGGCTGTAAACACAAGCACTATGACGTGTATACGTTTTAGAGTATACCTAACGCTGCGAATAGAAATGGTCCGTCTCGACATAAGGATTATTTTTCACTATGGAGAATAGGGCTTTAGGCAGCAAAAACCACGACTTGTCAATACTTCAGTTTTTCGAATTTCACTTGAAATCGAATTCACTTGATACAGCTAAATTCTTCATAATTAATAACAACATTGTTGACGACAAGGAGGTGTAAATAATTCAACTACCATCTTCGATGTAACGGTAAAGAAACCTCTATCGGTACTTTTTCAATGTTAAGGTTTGAGAATCTGTTTAAGCGGTCGATAACTGCTTTAAAAAATCCCATGTTGGTGAATCCGATAGGATTCCTGACGCCTTTGATTGACTGCTCTGGAATTTAACTGCATTCGTTCCCCACCACCATTTCCTTGTTTCACTTCCAACCTCACAAAACGCACCAACTTCCATACTGAACATTAGAGTCTTATTGGCACTAACATTCTAGCTTATGAAAAAATATATATATGTAATATGGCCTACAACATGTCAGCTCAATTAAGTAACTTATTGATGTACAGCTCGTAGCATTTGTAACGATTATATCATGCCTGTAAACTGGGATGCTTTATGCAACATATTGTATATACATATGACAATAAATGTATTATTATAATCACTCATGAAGTGTGATGAGAAAGAATTTGCATTATTTCTTTTGAAACTGTCCAGCAAATCCACAGATAATGGGGCCTATCCATCTGTATACAAAAAATCGCAGGTCACTCCCAGATTCTAAACAAGATCAGGTAGAGATATTGCTAAATATAGGCCCATTGAGGTGACATCTGTGAATCCAAGAAATATGGAAAAATCCTCCGGAAACAGTCACTACCATTCTTACATTCTGCCAGCCCAACATGGGTTTATGACTAAACACTTATGCTTCACATCCCACATTGAATTTTCGGTTGAATTATCCTGTTAAGTGATATTGGTCTATTCTGGTATCTCACACAAACTTATTCCGAAAATTTTCTCATTTGTCACATGAGATGTTTTTATAGTTTCGTCAGGATTTTTTAACAGAACGTTAACAAATGTGCTCCACAAGATGACTCGACTGAACTTAAATTCATCTTACAAAGACAAAGAAACTCTCCGGTTGTGATAAAAAGGTGTGAGGAGACAAAATCCAATAGGTAAACACGTAAGATTGAACCCAACTGTTCTATGGGTATCCCAAAAACAGTGAACAGATCCTACCAGATGGTGTCAAGTAACTTGCCGTGAACACATCAAAGTTGCAAAACTGGTGGTAGGCCTAAGTGTTACAACTCTTTTTACACAAAGAATAATAAAAGCTATCAGATTACCGATCACTCCACTCACCTCCTAAAGTCTAAAAACATCAGTAAGCATGGCAATAATAAGTTTCTCACCACACTGTCTACATTCCTCAATGTTACAATTGTGATTACTTTCTGAAAGAGAACTTTCCACATCCTTTGGTTTCAACTCATCTTATAAAAAGGGCTCCCATGTATGCTAACAGTCGTAAATACTTCCAGTTACATACAACAGATGCTTCTCACGCTCACAATAAGGTAAATAGTTATAACAGAGTCTGTGAGATTATCTATCAATAATATTTTGCAAATGACAGTACAGTTCGCAAACAACATGTAACAGACGTTTTGGAACATGGCCCCTACTGGCACATCTGTTGAAGTACACAGCCCAAGTCATCTTACAAACCATATGCGGAACTTGCTTCTTTCGTACAGTTTCGATCAGAAAGTACTCCCACCCCTTCTTCTTGGTTAAATTCTCCAAGCAACTTCACCAGTTCATTTTATATATCCTCTTCTAACTCCAGCTATCAAAATAACGAGTTATCGAAGAATAACCGATCTCTCAATTTAATCGCATATCACAACATCAAGGGCTATGAAAACTTTAGTAGAGATACTCTCACCCATTTTAACTTAGTGGGCCATTTGTTTAATACGTGTCTTACCAGTGCTAGGTCGATCTGTAATAAAAAGACGGATTTATTCTAGTGTCTACCTATCAACCAACCATCACTTCCAATGATATATGAAGCATGGATCAACATTAGTATTTCCAACCTAAGTATATCACTTACTAATAATAGTCAAAATAAAATAAGAATGGTCAATGAGTGTGGACAGACAGACATCCGGACTACGTAATATCAAATATATGGATTCCTTTCTTCTCAATGATGTCTAGTCGAAATCTTGGACTATCAGTAATATTTCCGACCAAAATATATCTCTTGATAACTATTTCCTATATCAAAGTGGTAGATTGAGAGGACGAGGTGGAGGGTGCCTTATTTTCGTCAACCCTTGCTTGAGCTCACTATTAACTGATATGCCTGAACTAAACAAATTTCAGAACACAGTGTGGATTAATTTAGAACCTTCGAATTCCATTTCCTTACGGTTCGGCCGTGTCTAATGCATTAATAGGTGAGATAGCAATATTGTCAGAAGTATTCACACTAGTATCATCCTTTCTATTCACAAACAAGCTTATTTTTGGTGACTTCAACATGCCCAAAACTTTTTGGTTTCTAGTCAAGGCACCAAAACATTATGAATCATTTATTAGATTCTAGAGCTTGAAAAGTGGATTCAGTATGTCAGTAGCCCTACCAGACATCAAAATATCTTCAACATAGTCTTTATAAGTGGACTGATACCCAACACTGTGTATATTGGAAGAACGTTTCCAGGTAGCGATCATAACATTGCCATCTGTAGCCTTAGTATAAAAACCAAAACCGGTAGACGCAAAACTGTAGCACTTCGTGGAAACTTCCACAAGGTCAAATAGAAAAACTTCCAAAATTACCTAAGGAGCACTGAGCGGGGAACTTTCTTTGCTGTAAGCAATAACGACACACTAACTAGTATATTCTACCACAACATCCTAAATATCTTCAAAGAAATCTCACCATTAGAATACCCGAAACCTGAGAAACTGAAAATTGCTGGCACATGAACATAACCTCAGTGGTATCTAAAATGATGAAAAAGTAGTTAAGGCTGTGACAGTTCGACAATTACTTACTAATAATCTCTCCTCGACCTCCCAACATAGGTTTCGTAGATCCAGATAATGTGATACTTTCCGAGTAGACTACCTGAATGACATGAATTTGAAACTAAACAAAAGACTCCCTGTAACAGTCCTAGTCTAAGAACTTAAGAAAGCCCTTGACAAAGTCCCACTAGAAAGGCATCTTGTCAAACTAAAGTCCTTCAAAATCAACAACCCACTGTATTCATGGTTTGCTTCATTCTTGAAAGAACTTAAACAAGTGGTATAGTACAACGACTCAATCTCACTACCTAGACCAATAATTGCTGGAGTGTATTAAGTCCACACGTGTTTCTTATGTATATAGATGATATATGTACATAAATACAAACGCCTGCTACGCCTCATGGAGGAGCATAGACCACCCACTAGCAATACCCATCCAACACCACCCTGGGCAAATCTTTCCAGTTGCTATTCATCCTTTTCATGTCTGTTTCTATTTCTCGAATTAATGTGTTCATTGACCTTCTTTGTTTCCGTTTCCTTTCACGATTCCAAGTTAGCGCTCACCTCGTGATGCAATTCGGTGATTTCCATAATGTATGTCCTACCCATTTCCAATGTCTTTTCCTAATTTCCTCTTCAACTCGAAGCTGGTTTGTCCCCTCTCACAGTAGACCGACAGACACTGAGTATCTTGTGTAGACAACTGTTTAGAAATACTTGTACCTTTTTGATGATGGTAGTAGTAGTTCTCCAAGTTTCAGCCCCGTACGGTATCTTGACGTTCGTATTGAAAATTCTGACTTTGATGTTGGTTGACAGTTGTTTTGAGTTCCATATGTCCTTCAATTGCAAGAATGCGGCACTTGCTTTACCAATCCTCCCATTTACGTCTGCATCCGTCTCTCCTTGTCCATCGATGATGCATCCCAAGTAAAACGACGTGTGTAACACCATAACATTTTGGAGACCATACTTATACGTTGATGACCTCAAAATAATTTACAGCTTCAAGCATGGAGCTCTAGGTGAAAATGTATCCCAAATTCAGAGTGACCTCAGTAACCTAACTATCTGGTTTGCTTAATTCTTGACAGAACTTAAACAAGTGGTGTAATACAACGACTCACTCTCACTACCTAGACCAATAACTATTGTGTGCTCTTGCTATGTACGGTGATTTCAGTAGGGCTGATCCATTCAAGGATTCTTCAAAGTGTTCTGCCCACTTGTCCTGCTGTCGTTGTATCTCAGTGATTGACTTTCCTTGTTTGCTCCTGACTGGTTGCTCTGGTGTTTAATTTTCCCCGACTAGTTTCTTCGTTGTGTCACATAGTTGTCTCATTCCCTTCTCTTTCAGCTTTGAACTTTGTCGTTGCCAGATCTTCTACGTATGTCTACTTGTCGGCTCTAATGCTCATCTTTACTTGCTTGTTTGCTTCTGTGTATTCGGTTTTCTCTTGGCTTCCTCTACGCCAGTTCAACAGTTGTCAATTGTGTGCCCTTGTTCTTCCTTTCTTGCCTTAGTTTCAATAGAGATCCATTCCTTACGATGAAGCTTCTCGAGGCTTAGCACCGCCTGACACATTGAAGTGAGCGCTTTCTTGATCCCTTTCGAGTTTTTCCCATGGTACTTACCTCTTCTTTGAATAGATCCTGTAACGCTTGGAACTATCTTAAATTGGTTGAGATATAATAATAATACTGTATTATCAAATAACAGTCTGCTACATGAGGCAGTCCGGTTTGCAGGTAAGGTCTTGATGGTGTAGAAGTTTGTGCTGATGATGTCATTCAAAAGAACGATGAAAGGTCCACGACTATGCCGTCCGGCTCAGAAAACAACACTCCATCAAAATCATCCACCTGAGCTACAAATCTTCTCTACCGTCTCAACTGTAAGATCAAATTGTTACAAAGGATGCAGTCTTCACTATATAAGGTTACTCAGTTAGGCACTTCGGTCATAGAATTATAGGGAATAGCACTTCTCACATATGAATGTAAATAATATCAGTAATACTCGTATTGTAAATATAACAGTTGGTGCGCTTTATGGAGGTTGCTTTGCGACGCGCAATTGATGGTCGATAGTAAATTCACGTAAAGTTGAGAGCTTCTAGAAACCGTGACATTATAGTCCTGTGGAACTTCTGCGGCATTATTGATGGGGCAGGACGAAATCGAGCGTTCCATATGTGTTTTCAGAGGCATATCACGAGGGAGTTGATAAAGAAGGTAAGAAAATGAAAGGACGAGAAGAAAAGCAGGCAATGTTCATGCCTACTGAAATTGAATCATTTGTCGTGAAATAGTGAAGGTGTGATTACTTGGTTTAGTTATATATTTTTAAGATACTTTTTAGGCAAGAGCATTCTAATAGGCTAAAAACCTTTTACGCTTGTTAACAAGCGTAAATTTGGCATGAATAGATAAAGAACTGCATGAATGGCGGTGGTTAAAAAATAAGCTGAAAGTATAGTGTTAAGTCCAAGTTTTTGCTCGTTCCCGTTGTTGAAGTACGGTATATCGATCTATTTGCAATTTACGAACCCAAATTAACAATAGAACCAAACTCCGATTTCGGTACCAAAGTTTATTCGCAATCCACAAATAGTCGACCCAAATGTCGTTCTAACAGCAACAATTATAACAATTACGAAACGAACCTTCAGTTTTGTAGGTTCCCAGAACAAAAACTCCCAAATACTAAACCAAAGCGAAACCAAATGTCCAAAAGTAATGATATAAACTAACAAGTTCAGAATTTGAGTAGAACAAATACATCTAAACACAGTAAAATTAATAATATACAATAAAAAGGTTTTAATGAGCCGAATGTCTCTAGTTCTCCCGTAACATATAGGATTATGTGAAGTTTTAAAACATTACTGAAAATAGTATCCTGATACAAAAATGGTTATCACTCCTTTAAGTAGAAGCTATTTCAGCCCATTCTTTCCTGATTTTATAGAGTCATGAACAGGCTTCGTTTTTAGCAAAATGTCAAATTTGCTCGTAATAGGGTTACTAGTTAGGAAGTGAAACTATTTCAGCGTCACAAGCACAACTGAAGAGGTATTTTGCATAATAAACTAGCACTAATACCATTGGTTCGTGACATCCCACTAGAACATAAGGAGCCGTAATCAATCAAAATGTTCTGCCATACGGACATAGGCGGATCAAAAATATCTCATTACCATCAGTTTTGCTGGTTTGTAACGCCACCCTCCCTCCTTATGTGATGTTAGGTTCTTTCACGTTTGTGGTAAGTATGAATATTGCTTTAATCTAAGCTCCTTGTTAGAATACACTCACAAGAATTTAAGACATTATGAGCTTCTTGTGATCCGCCATGGTTGATGAGCACCCATGAGATTATTGGGTTATCTGTCTACTTGTAATAGGAAAAAAAGGACATGACACTTAGGAAGGATAATACACTTTTACTTATTAGAACTATTCAGAATCTGAAAGTGAGGAGTAGGAGCATAAGTGCATAACTAATAATCGGTGAACAGTACGAGAGGGTAAACCATGCATTCTATCATTTGGTTATAATCATACTAATGGCAATTGCAGTCCGTTAAATTCGTGATCGGCATTGATATTAGGCGGTCCATAGTAAAGTGCCTCATTGGTTGGCGAAAGTTCAGGGAATATTTGAAGCTCTACAGTCTCAGATAAAAGGGTTGTTAGTATTTTGAACTTGGTGACAGTGTCACAGTTACGGACAGGTATTGACAACCTGTTCCATAATAAACTATACCACACTGTAAAAAACTCACAACGCATTTGTTCCTGGTGTTTTACGGTGAGTAGTGTATATGCGTTGTTTCTAAGTCTATAGTCTGGGTCATGGATCATATTTTGGTAGGAGGTTAGAAACGAGAGTTCACATATTGCTTTGTAGTGAAATATTAAATTGTTCATTATCTTACGGTGCTATAAAGCTCAAGAGAGGTGCTTACATCTATCTGTGTAGTCGAGAGTGGAGTCACTTCCTAACAATTTGGGGTGTGAGGCGCGTTTGAACATCTACTCCTATCTTGCCTGTGGTATTCACATTTGAGGAGATGAAAAAGCAATATTCAAGGGAGGGTCGTGTACATATTTTGTCAAAGGTAATCTTAGCTTCTGTTATGACGAAATAGGTCATTATAAAGCCAATTAACCAACTAGATTTAGAAATCATAAACGAGGCATTTTCTTCAAACAATAGGCTTCCTGTGTAAGTAATACCTAGATCGTGAACTGATCTCAGTGTTTGAACTTTACTTTTACTTAAGAGAGATTGTAAATCATAGGGACGTTTTTCGAAACACAAGATCCCACACTTGTTGAGGTTAAATGGTGATTGTCATTTCTCTCTCCAGATAGGTTATTGAGGTCACTCTGAATTTGGGATACATTTTCACCTAGAGCTCCATGCTTGAAGCTGTAAATTATTTTGAGGTCATCAACGTATAAGTATGGTCTCCAAAATGTTACGGTGTTACACACGTCGTTTTACTTGGGATGCATCATCGATGGACAAGGAGAGACGGATGCAGACGTAAATGGGAGGATTGGTAAAGCAAGTGCCGCATTCTTGCAATTGAAGGACATATGGAACTCAAAACAACTGTCAACCAACATCAAAGTCAGAATTTTCAATACGAACGTCAAGATACCGTACGGGGCTGAAACTTGGAGAACTACTACTACCATCATCAAAAAGGTACAAGTATTTCTAAACAGTTGTCTACACAAGATACTCAGTGTCTGTCGGTCTACTGTGAGAGGGGACAAACCAGCTTCGAGTTGAAGAGGAAATTAGGAAAAGACATTGGAAATGGGTAGGACATACATTATGGAAATCACCGAATTGCATCACGAGGTGAGCGCTAACTTGGAATCGTGAAAGGAAACGGAAACAAAGAAGGTCAATGAACACATTAATTCGAGAAATAGAAACAGACATGAAAAGGATGAATAGCAACTGGAAAGAATTGCCTAGGTCTGTTTTGGCTGTAGAATGCTCGTGTTCATCCCATGCTACTTTTCCAACTATAATATTCAAAAGTGGTTTTGAGCAGCTCAACCTATTATCTTTTTTATATTGCTTAACGTGATTGTGATTATTCGATAAATTATTTTATGATTCATCAAACCACTGGTATTCTTCAAGCTTCGTTGTATAGGACGTTTTTTATTGGTTTATATGCTGAAGAGTTGCAAAACATGTCTGCTTCACAATAATTGACATCCATGACTCAAACTTTAGCCGAACAGGTCCTGGTTGTGCTGCTGAAAAAATCACCAGTTACAGGATTAAATGCACAATCACCACTGGTAAGTGTGTAATTAAATATTCAGAATCTAGATGTTTTTGATATGAAGTATTTAATTTGTTATTTCAGAACATAGTGTCAGTAAGGCTTTATAACCGTTTAGCGACTTGATAAGAAACTTATTTTTAAAGAAAGCGTCATCACATGGTCAGCATTAATTCAGAAAGTGATGCAAATAATGGTAAGAAAGCAACGTCTTCAGAAATTTTGTAGATATTCGTCGCTCTATCGAATCATTACCAAGAATAGTTGGCTTCCTCGTCCTGTAATATATACAGAGATTAGGCGGGGCCTACCAGTGATTCAAAATAGGTCTTTGATACGTTTGCTGAGATTATGGGAAGTACGTCCTTTGCACAAACTTTCATTGGATCGTAACCACAATCCTCATAGCTGAACATGAAATAACTAGGAAAGTAGATATTTAACATTTAAAGCGGTGAAAAACCGAACAATGGAAGAAGCGGAAAAACGAATTCAGCTAATCGGGTGGCATGGCTCAGCCTTGCAGGCGTGGTCTTTCTTGTGTGACC